>NW_028277626.1:0-148401 GCF_059751315.1 Micrasema longulum
TCAGTGCCACCTGTAATTTTTTCTTTCCGGAAATAGAAGCTTCCCGAAGAAGCGTCTTTTCATATTCGTTATATCGATTCCTTCTTTTAATTTAACTTCAGTTGTGTTTCGTCTCTGCATTTGGTGAGTGCTTCTTCTCGCATCTTTGCATGATACTTACAGCATTTTGTATTATTGTTTTGTGTTTCCATTGATTTCTTCCATTAAATTCACTCGTTTCTCTAAAGTAGTAGTTTTTTCACATCAGTAAATTTAACTTCAGTTTTTGTTTTGTTTTGTGTGGCGTCCATTTGTGCGTTCAATCAAGTAAACTCGTTTCCGTCAAATTAGCTTCAGTTTTTTTGTGACGCTTATTAAAATCTTTCATTCTTTTTAAATAAGTGAGTAAATAAATTCAGTAAAGTAGATTAAATTCCATTTTTATATTATAAATTCGAAAAGGTACCGGCGGCGGGCCATCTTTGTTTTGTCAGTGCCACCTGTAATTTTTTCTTTCCGGAAATAGAAGCTTCCCGAAGAAGCGTCTTTTCATATTCGTTATATCGATTCCTTCTTTTAATTTAACTTCAGTTGTGTTTCGTCTCTGCATTTGGTGAGTGCTTCTTCTCGCATCTTTGCATGATACTTACAGCATTTTGTATTATTGTTTTGTGTTTCCATTGATTTCTTCCATTAAATTCACTCGTTTCCTCTAAAGTAGTAGTTTTTTCACATCAGTAAATTTAACTTCAGTTTTGTTTTGTTTTGTGTGGCGTCCATTTGTGCGTTCAATCAAGTAAACTCGTTTCCGTCAAATTAGCTTCAGTTTTTTTGTGACGCTTATTAAAATCTTTCATTCTTTTTAAATAAGTGAGTAAATAAATTCAGTAAAGTAGATTAAATTCCATTTTTATATTATAAATTCGAAAAGGTACCGGCGGCGGGCCATCTTTGTTTTGTCAGTGCCACCTGTAATTTTTTCTTTCCGGAAATAGAAGCTTCCCGAAGAAGCGTCTTTTCATATTCGTTATATCGATTCCTTCTTTTAATTTAACTTCAGTTGTGTTTCGTCTCTGCATTTGGTGAGTGCTTCTTCTCGCATCTTTGCATGATACTTACAGCATTTTGTATTATTGTTTTGTGTTTCCATTGATTTCTTCCATTAAATTCACTCGTTTCCTCTAAAGTAGTAGTTTTTTCACATCAGTAAATTTAACTTCAGTTTTGTTTTGTTTTGTGTGGCGTCCATTTGTGCGTTCAATCAAGTAAACTCGTTTCCGTCAAATTAGCTTCAGTTTTTTTGTGACGCTTATTAAAATCTTTCATTCTTTTTAAATAAGTGAGTAAATAAATTCAGTAAAGTAGATTAAATTCCATTTTTATATTATAAATTCGAAAAGGTACCGGCGGCGGGCCATCTTTGTTTTGTCAGTGCCACCTGTAATTTTTTCTTTCCGGAAATAGAAGCTTCCCGAAGAAGCGTCTTTTCATATTCGTTATATCGATTCCTTCTTTTAATTTAACTTCAGTTGTGTTTCGTCTCTGCATTTGGTGAGTGCTTCTTCTCGCATCTTTGCATGATACTTACAGCATTTTGTATTATTGTTTTGTGTTTCCATTGATTTCTTCCATTAAATTCACTCGTTTCCTCTAAAGTAGTAGTTTTTTCACATCAGTAAATTTAACTTCAGTTTTGTTTTGTTTTGTGTGGCGTCCATTTGTGCGTTCAATCAAGTAAACTCGTTTCCGTCAAATTAGCTTCAGTTTTTTTGTGACGCTTATTAAAATCTTTCATTCTTTTTAAATAAGTGAGTAAATAAATTCAGTAAAGTAGATTAAATTCCATTTTTATATTATAAATTCGAAAAGGTACCGGCGGCGGGCCATCTTTGTTTTGTCAGTGCCACCTGTAATTTTTTCTTTCCGGAAATAGAAGCTTCCCGAAGAAGCGTCTTTTCATATTCGTTATATCGATTCCTTCTTTTAATTTAACTTCAGTTGTGTTTCGTCTCTGCATTTGGTGAGTGCTTCTTCTCGCATCTTTGCATGATACTTACAGCATTTTGTATTATTGTTTTGTGTTTCCATTGATTTCTTCCATTAAATTCACTCGTTTCCTCTAAAGTAGTAGTTTTTTCACATCAGTAAATTTAACTTCAGTTTTGTTTTGTTTTGTGTGGCGTCCATTTGTGCGTTCAATCAAGTAAACTCGTTTCCGTCAAATTAGCTTCAGTTTTTTTGTGACGCTTATTAAAATCTTTCATTCTTTTTAAATAAGTGAGTAAATAAATTCAGTAAAGTAGATTAAATTCCATTTTTATATTATAAATTCGAAAAGGTACCGGCGGCGGGCCATCTTTGTTTTGTCAGTGCCACCTGTAATTTTTTCTTTCCGGAAATAGAAGCTTCCCGAAGAAGCGTCTTTTCATATTCGTTATATCGATTCCTTCTTTTAATTTAACTTCAGTTGTGTTTCGTCTCTGCATTTGGTGAGTGCTTCTTCTCGCATCTTTGCATGATACTTACAGCATTTTGTATTATTGTTTTGTGTTTCCATTGATTTCTTCCATTAAATTCACTCGTTTCCTCTAAAGTAGTAGTTTTTTCACATCAGTAAATTTAACTTCAGTTTTGTTTTGTTTTGTGTGGCGTCCATTTGTGCGTTCAATCAAGTAAACTCGTTTCCGTCAAATTAGCTTCAGTTTTTTTGTGACGCTTATTAAAATCTTTCATTCTTTTTAAATAAGTGAGTAAATAAATTCAGTAAAGTAGATTAAATTCCATTTTATATTATAAATTCGAAAAGGTACCGGCGGCGGGCCATCTTTGTTTTGTCAGTGCCACCTGTAATTTTTTCTTTCCGGAAATAGAAGCTTCCCGAAGAAGCGTCTTTTCATATTCGTTATATCGATTCCTTCTTTTAATTTAACTTCAGTTGTGTTTCGTCTCTGCATTTGGTGAGTGCTTCTTCTCGCATCTTTGCATGATACTTACAGCATTTTGTATTATTGTTTTGTGTTTCCATTGATTTCTTCCATTAAATTCACTCGTTTCCTCTAAAGTAGTAGTTTTTTCACATCAGTAAATTTAACTTCAGTTTTGTTTTGTTTTGTGTGGCGTCCATTTGTGCGTTCAATCAAGTAAACTCGTTTCCGTCAAATTAGCTTCAGTTTTTTTGTGACGCTTATTAAAATCTTTCATTCTTTTTAAATAAGTGAGTAAATAAATTCAGTAAAGTAGATTAAATTCCATTTTTATATTATAAATTCGAAAAGGTACCGGCGGCGGGCCATCTTTGTTTTGTCAGTGCCACCTGTAATTTTTTCTTTCCGGAAATAGAAGCTTCCCGAAGAAGCGTCTTTTCATATTCGTTATATCGATTCCTTCTTTTAATTTAACTTCAGTTGTGTTTCGTCTCTGCATTTGGTGAGTGCTTCTTCTCGCATCTTTGCATGATACTTACAGCATTTTGTATTATTGTTTTGTGTTTCCATTGATTTCTTCCATTAAATTCACTCGTTTCCTCTAAAGTAGTAGTTTTTTCACATCAGTAAATTTAACTTCAGTTTTGTTTTGTTTTGTGTGGCGTCCATTTGTGCGTTCAATCAAGTAAACTCGTTTCCGTCAAATTAGCTTCAGTTTTTTTGTGACGCTTATTAAAATCTTTCATTCTTTTTAAATAAGTGAGTAAATAAATTCAGTAAAGTAGATTAAATTCCATTTTTATATTATAAATTCGAAAAGGTACCGGCGGCGGGCCATCTTTGTTTTGTCAGTGCCACCTGTAATTTTTTCTTTCCGGAAATAGAAGCTTCCCGAAGAAGCGTCTTTTCATATTCGTTATATCGATTCCTTCTTTTAATTTAACTTCAGTTGTGTTTCGTCTCTGCATTTGGTGAGTGCTTCTTCTCGCATCTTTGCATGATACTTACAGCATTTTGTATTATTGTTTTGTGTTTCCATTGATTTCTTCCATTAAATTCACTCGTTTCCTCTAAAGTAGTAGTTTTTTTCACATCAGTAAATTTAACTTCAGTTTTGTTTTGTTTTGTGTGGCGTCCATTTGTGCGTTCAATCAAGTAAACTCGTTTCCGTCAAATTAGCTTCAGTTTTTTTGTGACGCTTATTAAAATCTTTCATTCTTTTTAAATAAGTGAGTAAATAAATTCAGTAAAGTAGATTAAATTCCATTTTTATATTATAAATTCGAAAAGGTACCGGCGGCGGGCCATCTTTGTTTTGTCAGTGCCACCTGTAATTTTTTCTTTCCGGAAATAGAAGCTTCCCGAAGAAGCGTCTTTTCATATTCGTTATATCGATTCCTTCTTTTAATTTAACTTCAGTTGTGTTTCGTCTCTGCATTTGGTGAGTGCTTCTTCTCGCATCTTTGCATGATACTTACAGCATTTTGTATTATTGTTTTGTGTTTCCATTGATTTCTTCCATTAAATTCACTCGTTTCCTCTAAAGTAGTAGTTTTTTCACATCAGTAAATTTAACTTCAGTTTTGTTTTGTTTTGTGTGGCGTCCATTTGTGCGTTCAATCAAGTAAACTCGTTTCCGTCAAATTAGCTTCAGTTTTTTTGTGACGCTTATTAAAATCTTTCATTCTTTTTAAATAAGTGAGTAAATAAATTCAGTAAAGTAGATTAAATTCCATTTTTATATTATAAATTCGAAAAGGTACCGGCGGCGGGCCATCTTTGTTTTGTCAGTGCCACCTGTAATTTTTTCTTTCCGGAAATAGAAGCTTCCCGAAGAAGCGTCTTTTCATATTCGTTATATCGATTCCTTCTTTTAATTTAACTTCAGTTGTGTTTCGTCTCTGCATTTGGTGAGTGCTTCTTCTCGCATCTTTGCATGATACTTACAGCATTTTGTATTATTGTTTTGTGTTTCCATTGATTTCTTCCATTAAATTCACTCGTTTCCTCTAAAGTAGTAGTTTTTTCACATCAGTAAATTTAACTTCAGTTTTGTTTTGTTTTGTGTGGCGTCCATTTGTGCGTTCAATCAAGTAAACTCGTTTCCGTCAAATTAGCTTCAGTTTTTTGTGACGCTTATTAAAATCTTTCATTCTTTTTAAATAAGTGAGTAAATAAATTCAGTAAAGTAGATTAAATTCCATTTTTATATTATAAATTCGAAAAGGTACCGGCGGCGGGCCATCTTTGTTTTGTCAGTGCCACCTGTAATTTTTTCTTTCCGGAAATAGAAGCTTCCCGAAGAAGCGTCTTTTCATATTCGTTATATCGATTCCTTCTTTTAATTTAACTTCAGTTGTGTTTCGTCTCTGCATTTGGTGAGTGCTTCTTCTCGCATCTTTGCATGATACTTACAGCATTTTGTATTATTGTTTTGTGTTTCCATTGATTTCTTCCATTAAATTCACTCGTTTCCTCTAAAGTAGTAGTTTTTTCACATCAGTAAATTTAACTTCAGTTTTGTTTTGTTTTGTGTGGCGTCCATTTGTGCGTTCAATCAAGTAAACTCGTTTCCGTCAAATTAGCTTCAGTTTTTTTGTGACGCTTATTAAAATCTTTCATTCTTTTTAAATAAGTGAGTAAATAAATTCAGTAAAGTAGATTAAATTCCATTTTTATATTATAAATTCGAAAAGGTACCGGCGGCGGGCCATCTTTGTTTTGTCAGTGCCACCTGTAATTTTTTCTTTCCGGAAATAGAAGCTTCCCGAAGAAGCGTCTTTTCATATTCGTTATATCGATTCCTTCTTTTAATTTAACTTCAGTTGTGTTTCGTCTCTGCATTTGGTGAGTGCTTCTTCTCGCATCTTTGCATGATACTTACAGCATTTTGTATTATTGTTTTGTGTTTCCATTGATTTCTTCCATTAAATTCACTCGTTTCCTCTAAAGTAGTAGTTTTTTCACATCAGTAAATTTAACTTCAGTTTTGTTTTGTTTTGTGTGGCGTCCATTTGTGCGTTCAATCAAGTAAACTCGTTTCCGTCAAATTAGCTTCAGTTTTTTTGTGACGCTTATTAAAATCTTTCATTCTTTTTAAATAAGTGAGTAAATAAATTCAGTAAAGTAGATTAAATTCCATTTTTATATTATAAATTCGAAAAGGTACCGGCGGCGGGCCATCTTTGTTTTGTCAGTGCCACCTGTAATTTTTTCTTTCCGGAAATAGAAGCTTCCCGAAGAAGCGTCTTTTCATATTCGTTATATCGATTCCTTCTTTTAATTTAACTTCAGTTGTGTTTCGTCTCTGCATTTGGTGAGTGCTTCTTCTCGCATCTTTGCATGATACTTACAGCATTTTGTATTATTGTTTTGTGTTTCCATTGATTTCTTCCATTAAATTCACTCGTTTCCTCTAAAGTAGTAGTTTTTTCACATCAGTAAATTTAACTTCAGTTTTGTTTTGTTTTGTGTGGCGTCCATTTGTGCGTTCAATCAAGTAAACTCGTTTCCGTCAAATTAGCTTCAGTTTTTTTGTGACGCTTATTAAAATCTTTCATTCTTTTTAAATAAGTGAGTAAATAAATTCAGTAAAGTAGATTAAATTCCATTTTTATATTATAAATTCGAAAAGGTACCGGCGGCGGGCCATCTTTGTTTTGTCAGTGCCACCTGTAATTTTTTCTTTCCGGAAATAGAAGCTTCCCGAAGAAGCGTCTTTTCATATTCGTTATATCGATTCCTTCTTTTAATTTAACTTCAGTTGTGTTTCGTCTCTGCATTTGGTGAGTGCTTCTTCTCGCATCTTTGCATGATACTTACAGCATTTTGTATTATTGTTTTGTGTTTCCATTGATTTCTTCCATTAAATTCACTCGTTTCCTCTAAAGTAGTAGTTTTTTCACATCAGTAAATTTAACTTCAGTTTTGTTTTGTTTTGTGTGGCGTCCATTTGTGCGTTCAATCAAGTAAACTCGTTTCCGTCAAATTAGCTTCAGTTTTTTGTGACGCTTATTAAAATCTTTCATTCTTTTTAAATAAGTGAGTAAATAAATTCAGTAAAGTAGATTAAATTCCATTTTTATATTATAAATTCGAAAAGGTACCGGCGGCGGGCCATCTTTGTTTTGTCAGTGCCACCTGTAATTTTTTCTTTCCGGAAATAGAAGCTTCCCGAAGAAGCGTCTTTTCATATTCGTTATATCGATTCCTTCTTTTAATTTAACTTCAGTTGTGTTTCGTCTCTGCATTTGGTGAGTGCTTCTTCTCGCATCTTTGCATGATACTTACAGCATTTTGTATTATTGTTTTGTGTTTCCATTGATTTCTTCCATTAAATTCACTCGTTTCCTCTAAAGTAGTAGTTTTTTCACATCAGTAAATTTAACTTCAGTTTTGTTTTGTTTTGTGTGGCGTCCATTTGTGCGTTCAATCAAGTAAACTCGTTTCCGTCAAATTAGCTTCAGTTTTTTTGTGACGCTTATTAAAATCTTTCATTCTTTTTAAATAAGTGAGTAAATAAATTCAGTAAAGTAGATTAAATTCCATTTTCCAGGGGATCGACGCCGATCTTACCAAAGAACAGATCGTAACTGCTCTGTTTAATCAAAACACAGCCCTAATAGACACTAATGAAACTTCCACTCCTAAGGCTTCCGTTCTCTTTACACTAGCTTTTAAAAAAGATGTCACACGCAAATGCGCCGTGATTTCAGTCGAGCCTGAAATTTGGTCCCGCCTCGTTAAAATGGAACGCGTTAATATTGGGTACGACAGAGTCTGGGTGGCAGAATACATGGCCATCATTTCATGTCAAAAATGCATGAGTTACGGACATTCCGTTGCTCATTGCAAAAACAAAGAGGTCTGTTGGAAGTGTGGCGGAGAGCACAAAGCTGCTCAATGCTTAAATACCGACATAAAAATTAAATGTTACAACTGCTCCATAGTCAACAAAGTTTATAAAAGCAAAACACCAACTGACCACAAAGCTCTAAGTCTGGAGTGTCCGGCACACCAAAGACAACTAGTTAGATATAGAAACATGGTCGATTATGGACAGTAAATCTATAAAAACCATTAAAGTTGCTCAGGCAAACCTCCAAAGATGCGAGGCAGCCACATTGTCATTTTTAGAACAAGCTATACAACAAAAGTATGACATAGCACTCATACAAGAGCCGTATACTGGTAACACCGGAAAGATCAATAAATCAACGTTCAGTGGCAAAATATTTCAAAAGTGCAGCCGAAATTCACCAGTAAAGGCAGCCGTTATAATTTTTAACTCTGAGATATCTCAGAGCTGCATACTCTTAGATAAATATAGTGATACTACGAGCGTTTTTATTGAAATTAAAACAACATTACAACCACTTGTATTAGGCTCCCAATATTTTACTCCAAGCGAAGACGTCGACTCCT
Source organism: Micrasema longulum (assembly GCF_059751315.1). Classification (NCBI taxonomy): domain Eukaryota; kingdom Metazoa; phylum Arthropoda; class Insecta; order Trichoptera; family Brachycentridae; genus Micrasema; species Micrasema longulum. The sequence continues at coordinate 8,328 of NW_028277626.1, forward strand.
GCCTGAGCAAAATCAGCACCATGTTGAACGATAAGATCAAAAATCTAATTCTTATCGGGGCAGATGCAAATTCTAAGAGCATCTGGTGGGGCAGCGACAGATCAGACAAAAGAGGAGATAGAGTTAATGACTTCATGTCCCAAAATCAACTTCACATATTAAACGAGGGAACCACACCCACATTCGAAACGTTTCGAGGAAATGATTTGTTAACAAGCATCATAGACATCACAACATGCTCTACAAACATGATTGGTCTAGTCGAAAAATGGCGAGTCGACCGACAGCTAGCCGCTCTTTCAGACCATAATGCAGTTACATTTAATATTAAATTAGAAACGGACTCTAATACTTGTGTAAATGACGCTACGACGTTTCTATACAAAACCAGCAAAGCAAACTGGAAAACATTTCAAAAAACCTTAAAGAAAATATTAACAGAAAAAGAGCTAAATTCAATAAAAATAGACGAAAATATTGAACCGAGCGTCCTTAACAGACAGGTAAGTACGATTACAGATGCAATATCTGAAGCCTGTCGCTCATCCATCCCCAACATTAAAGCCTCAAAAACCAAAAAATGTCCCTGGTGGACTGCAGAACTAAATGATCTTAAAAAAGAAGTCATTAGATTAAAAAGGAAATTGGTTAACTCGGCTGCTGGTAGAAGAAATTTTGTAACATTACCAGCATACATAGAGATCAAGCAAAAATATAAAGAGGCGATCTCGTTAGCTAAGACTAAAAGCTGGAAGGATTTCTGTACGGGACAAAATAAAGATACGGTTTGGTCTACGGTACAAAGAATATTAAGAAATTCACAATCACGACCCCCCGAGACGCTTAAATTCAACGGCGTTCAAACCACCTCAGCGCAGGAGTCGGCAACTGAGCTTCTTAAACATTTCTTTCCGGATGATACCACGCACGGTGAAACAAGCGAGCAACTCGAAATTAGGCAAAATATAGCAAAAAATCTACTAGACGATAATGATATGCCTTTTACGTTATTAGAAATAAGAAATATTCTATTTAGTTTAAATTCCAGTAAAGCACCGGGCCGCGATCATTTCACTGCAGACATTTGCCAAAAAACATTCGAATGCATTCCGAACACCATTCATAGCATATTTAATGCGAGTCTGAGACTCGGCTGCTTCCCAGCACTATGGAAAATTGCCAGAGTAAAAGTAATCCCAAAACCAGGTAAGGAAGATTACGGAGACGTGTCTTCATATAGGCCAATCGGTCTTTTACCCGTATTTGGAAAGGTCTTAGAAAAACTTCTAATCAAAAGAATCTCATGGAGATTCAATAAACTTGAAAAACTAAGCCCTAATCAATACGGATTTACCCAACAAAAGAGTGCCGAAGACGCTATGGTGAACGCGGTCACTCTCATTAAAGAAGCAACAAAGAATGGTTACCATGTCTGTGCTATATCTTTAGATATTAAAGGGGCCTTCGATAACGCTTGGTGGCCCCATATTTTAAATCAATTAACAAAACTTGAGTGCCCGAAGAACATATTCAATGTCTTCCAAGACTACCACTCCGACAGGATGGTAGAAGTTAAATACGCTGGCGCATACTCAAATAAAAGTTCAAACAAAGGTTGCATACAGGGATCTGCTTGTGGACCGGTGCTTTGGAATATCGTCCTAGACGAACTTTTACAGTTAAGTTATCACTGCAATGTTCATTTACAAGCATTTGCAGATGATGTCCTAGTTTTAATAAAGCACAAAGATACGAACTTATTGGAACAAATAACAAACGAAACTCTCTCCTTAGTCACTTCTTGGGGAGACAAAGTAAAATTAAAATTTTCCGAAGAAAAAACAAATGCTCTATTTATAACTAAGAGAAAAGCACAACCTCCAAATATATTTATGAGAGGAAAAAGGCTTTATTTTGTCAAAGATTGTAAAATCCTTGGTGTAGTTCTGGACGAAAATCTAAATTGGAGTAAACACGTTGACTCAATAACAAAAAAAGCAGCGAAAATAGCAAATCGCCTAACATTCATGGCCAAACCGACATGGGGACTCAGCCCAGAAATAGTAAGAACGATTTATAGCGGGGTAGTAGAACCCACTATCACTTATGCTGCCGCGGTATGGTCAGAAGCAGCAAAGAGGAAAAATATCCAGACAAAACTAAATAGAATTCAACGGTCAATGGGAATAAGAATAAGCAAAGCATATAGAACTACATCCCTCACCTCGGTCCAGGCAATTGCAGGACTCATGCCATTGGATATTAGAATTAAAGAGATTAGCGATATCTATTACACAAAATTGAACCATACTATCATAAATGCTCCAAACGACATATTGTATCAAGGAAGGATCGCCTATACAGATCTTCCACATCCAAGCAAACAAGTGGGCTTATCTACTGGGCATCCAGAAACGTACGCCAGACTTGAATTTCCAGAGGATGAAATAGACATCTACACGGACGGCAGTAAAACTGGAGGGAAAGTGGGCGCTGCCTTCGCCGCATTTGACAATTCCGGAGAGTTGTACAGTAAGAAGCTTCCCATGGCAGACTACTGCACGGTATTCCAAGCCGAACTCTTCGCAATTGTGAAGGCACTAGAATGGGTCACTAGCAAAAAGAAAAACTGGAAGACTGTCAACTTATTGTCAGATTCAAAAAGCTCTATTCAGGCGCTAGATGATGGATCGCCTAACAATCCCATGGTATTCTGCATACAAGAATCTTCGAGAAATCTCGAGAAAAGAGGCATTGAATGCAAATTCTTGTGGATACGTGGTCATAACGGTCTCTCTGGAAATGATAGAGCTGACGAGTTAGCGAAAGATGCAGCCTTACACGTAAAAACTGTAAAGCTATACACAAAGTTTCCACTAAGCTACGCAAAAAGGGAACTAAGAGAAAAGTCTCTCGAAGAATGGGAAAACCGATACCAAACAAGCTCTACTGGGTCAGTAACTAAATATTTCTTTGAAAATTTAAATGACTGCAAACAATTTGGCAAAGCAAACAAACACACCTTTGAATTAACACAAATTCTCACAGGTCACGGTGCTACACTTTCGTATCTTCACAGATTTAAATTGAAGAGTAGCAGTGCCTGCCCATGCGATACGCTAAGCGAGCAAAATGTCCAACATCTTCTCCTTCACTGCCCAATGTTTGCGAAAGAAAGGTATGATTTGGAAAAAGAGTGCAACAAAAGAAAAATTGCAATTGAAGATTTTCGGACAGTTCTACAGCACAGCATATTGTCCCAAAAGTTCGTGTCTTACGCTAAACTAATAATAGAAAAAATAAGGCCAATGAACAAGTAATGGGGCAGGTACCCAAAACTTTTCAACTGTGATATGCATGCACTAACAATAGACATAGCTATATTTTATATTTAAATTGCTATAGTTTAACCATTTTACAGTTGTTACTGTTATTTTGTTACTTGTTGTTACTTGTTGCTTTGACTGACTCTGTAATGTAACTTTTGTTACATTATTGTTTTGAAGTTGATATGTAACTTTTGCTACATATATATTGTTATGAAGTAGGTGCGTAACTTTTGTTAAGTATCTATTGTTAAATAACTTATTGTTACAAATTATTATGTAACTTTCGTTACATTTATTGTTATTATGCTATAGAAATATAAATTTATGTTAATCCCTTTCCAGTCAAGGTTTTACATGGTTCCCTTGACAACGGTGCTGATTCCAATTCCGAGTCTCGACATGCGCACGTGTTGCTGGATATGTTGTGGTGACTAAGTTAGTGTACGCAGAGCGCACTTGGCAAAAACCGCAAGGTGACCGCCTGTGCATGAAGCGTGACACTGGACTGGGAATCGCGACATTGTTTAGTAAAACGTGGGCGGGCGGGACGAAGATGGATAGGCACTAGACGAATGTCGGAAAGTGCAAATAGTCCATGTCACAGCTTCAACACAAAACATAAACACATAAAATCATACACAAAGCACTAACAAAAATAACAGCCCAAAAATATCACCTTGTATAGTTATAAGCAAGGGATATCAAAAAACACAACAAAGAAAAAAAAAAAAAAAAAAAAAAAAAAAAAACCTAACCTAACCTAACCTAACCTAACCTAACCTAACCTAACCTAACCTAACCTAACCTAACCTAACCTAACCTAACCTAACCTAACCTAACCTAACCTAACCTAACCTAACCAGTTGCAGTTCGACCGCCAAGCCGCGAGGACGTCCGGAGCAAAGAAGCTCCCACCGTTGGATTTAAATTGCTTTCTAATCCACGTCAGTTTGTTACGTACTCAGTGTCAAAAAGTCTTAAGTGCCAGTCCGTTTGTGTCCTCTGTCCAGTTCAGACGTCTCCTGTCGTTCGCTGTGTATTGGTTGTTTTTGTTTTAGCTTCAATTTGTTCGTCTTAAAAAAAAATATTCTCACCGGAAAATTTCGTGAAGTGAAAATTTAAAAAAGTGAAAATTTGGAAAACTTTAAAGACTTCTACTTTTCCGGAAAAGCTCGGGAAAATACCGGGAAAACTCGGAAAATCATACCTTCGTTTCTGCAGTAGTTTTTCCGGTGTTTGCGTTTTCCCGCTTGCCCACGCGTTTATTCATTTTGCAGTATTTTCCTTGCCATTGGGTTTCGCGCTTACACCACCTTCTGCTACGTGTCATTACTATGTCTGATAAGAAGAAATTGCCTAGACCGAGCCTCGGAGTTAAAATTCCTAGCGGCATTAATCGCTCAGCTCCTAATACAAGAGATTCGTCTCCTAATTCAGGTACACCAACTTTGTCAGCTAAAGTTGATGAGCAGAATGTGGATGCATCGCTGTCGATCGATGATCCTTTATCATCTAACGATCTGAATAAAAAGGCTCGTGCGCTTGGAAGCAGTATTAACACGGCTTTGAGCTCCGGTGGCAATATTCGCCGAGATATAAAAGAAACTATATCTGCTGCCACAAAAGAGCTTCTTCAAATTATTCAATGTTTATCGCCATCCGGGAAAAACGTTATGGAGTCCCCAGATATGAGTAGAAAACTTGATGAAGCTCTTTTGCTGTTAAAAACGCAAGCAAATAAATCCGAAGAAACCGGAAAAACCTTGGAGAAATTTATGGAAAGACTCGGCAGTAACAAGGACGTACCGATAGGTCCCAATGTGACCAAAAACGTCAGCTACGCTTTGATTGTGAAATCGAACGATGCTTCCAAAAAAAGTGAGGAAGTAGAAGGGCTCGTAAAAAGACACATCAACGTTCGTACGTCTGGAATTGGTATAGTTGGTGTAAGAAAAATAAGCAACCAGCAAGTTCTTATTAATTGTGCCTCACCAAAAGACCGGGAAAAAATGAAAATTGAAATAAAGGACAAAACGAAAACCTTATCGGTGAATGAAGGCACCAAGAAGAAGCCGCTCGTTGTCTTCAAGGGTCTCATTAAAGGGATCACTGAAGAAGACATCAACGAGTCCATCCATAACCAAAATGGTTATCTTAATATAAAAAAAGGTGACCTTTGTATTAAATATAAAAAAAGGAACCGAAATGGCCTCTTAGCAAACGTGGTATGTGAAACGAGTCCACAAACATGGCGAGTACTCACTGATGCTGAGAAGGTAAACATTGGTTACCAAAGAGTAGTTGTTTCTGATGAAAGTCCACTTACTCAGTGCTACAAGTGTCTAACGTATGGTCACATTGCAAAATATTGCAAGAGCGAAGAAAAGTGCGCCTATTGTACCCTTGAACACTCAACAAAAGACTGTGTGAACAGAGACAATACTGAACCCAAATGTCTCAATTGTGTCTCCAGGAAAAATAGTGATTCGGGTCACTTTGCAACTAGTAATTTATGTCCATTAAGGTCCATTATGGATAAGAGAGCCCGTGATAGGGTAGACTACCAATGTTAAAGGCAGCCAAATAAAATCAATTCAGTGCAACCTTCAAAGAAGCAGAGCAGCAACTGAAGAATTAATAAGGGAATGCCAAGCAAACTCTGTCGATGTAGGCATAATACAGGAACCGTATACTGGAAACACAGGCCACATTAAGGACATCACAAACGTTAAAATATACGAAAGCCAAACATATGATTTTGACAATAAGAACAAAGCCGCAATACTTATATTTGACCGAAAAATCGTATGTATCCCTGTTTACGAAATTTTTACTAATAACATGATTTGTGTTGCTATCCCGGAGCTAGATATTGCCATTATATCAATTTACGCAGCGCCCAACTGCGACTTAAACAGACTGCTGGATGAATTGAACATCAAAATTTTAGCTCTTAAACAAAAGAAAATCATACTGGCTGGGGATTTTAATTCAAAGCATATGATGTGGGGCTCTTCTAAAAATTGCTCTAGAGGAGAAATAATGTCTGATTTTATTGCCTCTAACAATCTTTGTGTTCTAAACCAAGGCACCACACCAACTTTCAGAGCGATAAGATGGAACAAAGTCTCAGAGAGCATTATCGATCTGACATTTTGCACAAATAATCTTATTACAAAAATCAATGGGTGGAGTGTAAATGAATCATTTATACAACTATCCGATCATAATGCAATTGAATTTGTCCTTAAAACTGACTGTACAGAATACCAAACTCAAAGTACATCAACTAGAAAATTTTGCACCAACCAATTGGACTGGAAAACGTTGTGTGCTAAAACAAAGGAAAATATTCACAGAGGCTACCTTAACACAGCTCAATTTTCAAACATAAATTCTGACGATATCGATAATGTCGTTGAGTTCCTCACAAAGTGTATTCAAGATGGATGCCAGGAAGTTTGTCGAAAACCAAAACAACATACGAAACAAAAACCACCATGGTGGAGTAAGGAAATTCATGAAGCCAGAATAAAACTCAGAAAGCTCAAAATTCAAATGACGAATTCTCGTGGCAGAAGAAAATCAGCACTGCTTGTAAACTACCTCACTGCAAAGGAAATATACATCCAAACTATAGAAGAGGCAAAAATAACTAGCTGGAAGACTTTCTGCGAAGGGCAAACGAAAGAAAATATTTGGGATAGAATAAATCACATACTGAGCAAAAAAAAATACCAATCAATAAACGCTATACTGAAATCTGGTACAAATTGGTGCACAGACACAAAAGACACTGCCACGCTTATTATTGATACATTTTACCCAGATGATGATCCCCTTCATGAGAACCTCACACAAAAACAAATAAGGGAAGACATAAAAGGCGTCTACACATCTAAAAATGATCCCGAAATCACAAAAAATGAACTCTTATTCGCATCAAGTTGCCTCAATAATAGAAAAGCTCCGGGTATGGATAATTTGACAGGCGATATATGCTTTGAAATAATACAAGACAATACAGAGACATTCCTTTTGCTGTACAATAGATGCCTTGAATTAGGATACTTTCCAAAGTCTTGGAAAATTGCAACAGCAATCATCTTGCCAAAGGCGGGAAAAAACGACTACGACGAAATCAAATCTTTTCGTCCGATAGGTCTTTTACCAGTTTTCGGAAAAATCTTTGAAAAAATAATATGTCTGAGAATTAACTGGCACTTGCTTAAAGAAAACAAAATTTCTCCAAAACAGTATGGCTTCATGGCACAACGAAGTGCCGAGGATGCGCTTAAAGACGCCACCGACTACATAGTATCTCAAAGAGACAAAAAGAAAATTGTTATTATGATCTCACTTGATATACGGGGAGCGTTTGATCACGCCTGGTGGCCTGGCATTCTTAAAAACCTTAGAAAAAACGATACCCCAAAAAACCTTTACTCATTAATACAAAGCTACCTTGTGGATAGGTGCACGGTCGTAGAACATTTTGGTATTAAAAAAATAAAACAGAACACCAAAGGATGCATACAAGGATCTGTTTTGGGTCCAACGCTCTGGAACATTATCATAAATGAATTGTTAGACATATTAGAGAAGCATGAAATTTATTATCATGCATTTGCTGACGACGTTTTACTAGCCATATCAGATGACGAAATGAAAACGGTAGAAGAAAAATCTAATGAAATTCTAAATGAAGTCGATGCATGGGGTAAAATGGTAAAACTGACATTTGCACCGGAAAAAACCAATTATATGATCATAACCCGAAAAAAAATTCACAGCTTCCCTATTATTCAAATGGATAACATAATTATTAACCAAACTAAAGAGTGCAGAATCCTGGGCATAATATTTGACGACAATTTATTATGGAATGCTCACGTGGATTATATGAAAAATAAAATCTTTTGTATCTTTAAACAAATAGCTAGAGCAGCTAAAGCCACGTGGGGACTTAAAAGCGAGGTTATAAAAATTCTATATGAATATATACTAACACCGATATTTACATATGGAGCAAGCGTCTGGGGAGATTGTGCTAGCAAGAAGAAAAACATAAAAAAATTCGAAAGTCTGCAACGATTTATGGCCATAAAGATAACTAAGGGCTATCGCACAATCTCTACAGATGCAGCACTAATTTTGGCTGGTATAAAACCATTAGAAATTGCCATCTCAGAAAGAAAAAAAATTTATAACGTAAAAAGGTATGGCAAAGGCGAAGAAATCCCATCCGACAGAATAATTCAAACCCTAGTGAATGTGAGTGAACTTGAAGGGCTTCCACGACATCCCCCCGCTCAACGCCCTCATCAAGATCCCGGATAACAACCGTCAGGGTGGGAACTGTGCGGCGCACGGTCATACTCTCCCCGGCGATCTCTTTGATCACTTTTTCCAGACCTTCCAGAGCATCCTTTCCGGCTTCCAGAAGAAGATCTCCCGCCCTGGTGCGTCTCACAGTCTTCAACTGTGGCGCATCGGGGGTTGTCATCAGCGGATGTTTTCCTATCCGACGACAAATTTCAGCGTAGGAAGCGGTGCCTGTAGCCTTGACGATAAGCGCCTCTCCCTTTTTGGGTCTGCTGACTTCGAGTTTGCCTTTCTTCTTTTCCTTCTTCTTTGCGACCACGCTCCACTCTCCGCCCGTCGCCCGTGAAGCAGTTGAGGTGGATGGAGGAACGTCGTTACTGTGAGTAGAGATTGGGATGCTGGGATTAGTCTTCCCTCTCTTCCTTTTCCTCTTCTTCGTCTTCTTCTTCTTTCCCTCTTCGGTCTTATGTGTAGTGGGTGTGACCTCATCAGGCACATTTGACTGAGGGGAAACCCCTTCGGCCGTAGTTGCCTCCCTTTGGGGGCTAGAGAGGGGGGTTGGAATCCCTTCATCTCTCTCAAGTTCCTCCACTTCCTCCGCCAGCTATTGAAAGGAGATCCCGAGAGAGGCAAGCCCCTCTTTAAGCGGGAGATGGACATTCCTTTGCCCTTTGGCCAACTCCCTCATTCGGACCAACTCTCCAAGATGGCGGGCGAGGATCTCCTTGAGCCTGCTGAATCTTCCTGTAGTAAGGGATGCGGTTGGGGCCAGGTCGGCCACCCCCTCCGCACTGCGGTTGCAGGCTGACGATGCCCGGGAGCCCGCTTGCTCACTCCCGACCACCGGTACTGGGTGTCCGACACCCTGCACCGTAACTCTAGATCTATTATAGGACATAATCATAGAGTGTGTGTCTGTTCTTAGTAGCCGCCGAAGCGGCGACAAGCCCCCCTACCACGACAAGGTGACAGACACAGGGGGGAACCTAACCTAACCTAACCTAACCTAACCTAACCTAACCTAACCTAACCTAACCTAACCTAACCTAACCTAACCTAACCTAACCTAACCCAGTCTTCAACTGTGGCGCATCGGGGGTTGTCATCAGCGGATGTTTTCCTATCCGATGACAAATTTCAGCGTAGGAAGCGGTGCCTGTAGCCTTGACGATAAGCGCCTCTCCCTTTTTGGGTCTGCTGACTTCGAGTTTGCCTTTCTTTTTTTCCTTCTTCTTTGCGACCACGCTCCACTCTCCGCCCGTCGCCCGTGAAGCAGTTGAGGTGGATGGAGGAACGTCGTTACTGTGAGTAGAGATTGGGATGCTGGGATTAGTCTTCCCTCTCTTCCTTTTCCTCTTCTTCGTCTTCTTCTTCTTTCCCTCTTCGGTCTTATGTGTAGTGGGTGTGACCTCATCAGGCACATTTGACTGAGGGGAAACCCCTTCGGCCGTAGTTGCCTCCCTTTGGGGGCTAGAGAGGGGGGTTGGAATCCCTTCATCTCTCTCAAGTTCCTCCACTTCCTCCGCCAGCCATTGAAAGGAGATCCCGAGAGTGGCAAGCCCCTCTTTAAGCGGGAAATGGACATTCCTTTGCCCTTTGGCGAACTCCCTCATTCGGACCAACTCTCCAAGATGGCGGGCGAGGATCTCCTTGAGCCTGCCGAATCTTCCTGTAGTAAGGGATGCGGTTGGGGCCAGGTCGGCCACCCCCTCCGCACTGCGGTTGCAGGCTGACGATGCCCGGGAGCCCGCTTGCTCACTCCCGACCACCGGTACTGGGTGTCCGACACCCTGCACCGTAACTCTAGATCTATTATAGGACATAATCATAGAGTGTGTGTCTGTTCTTAGTAGCCGCCGAAGCGGCGACAAGCCCCCCTACCACGACAAGGTGACAGACACAGGGGGGAACCTAACCTAACCTAACCTAACCTAACCTAACCTAACCTAACCTAACCTTTTTTTTTTTTTTTTTGGCGAAGGGGGAGGAAAATCTTCATAAGACACCTGGCGGCCCGTACCGCCAGGCAGTGCCAGATTCTTACTGGCTAAAAAACTCCCCCCTCTCACAGTGACATATGCACCCAGCGGATCTCTAATGTGAATATACTTCGCTGGGTTGCCGGTCTGTGAGGAATCTCCTCACCTCGTTCGACTTGGGCACCACGGTCTGCCCGGCCCGATCAGTGACAGGCGTCCCTAACCTAGCCTAGCCACCGACCTAACCACTTCTTCCCTATTAAGACCGCCTAAGACGCCTCGCCTGTATCACCGGGCTGCGAGAGTCCGCTTGCGCCCGCATCGACGCCGCGAGGGTGGAGGCGTCTTCTTTCGCGCTCGGCCTCCTCTTTCGCGAGCATGGTCGAGCTCGCGAACTTCTCCCAGCTGGACCAGGAGGACGCGTTCTGGAGCATGGAGGAGACCATCTCCATCGGGGAAACTCGGGTCTCACCGAGAGACTCTTCTAGCTCCCTCCTGAGCGGGTCCCAGGAGGGGCACTCAAATATTGTGTGCTCCGCCGAGTCCTCGTCAGAGTCACAGTGGTGGCACGCGGCCGTTTCTTCCTTGCCTATCCTGTTTAGGTAGGCTCCAAAACAGCCGTGTCCCGTCAGTAGCTGGGTCAGGTGAAAGCTGAGGCATCCGTGCTCCCTCCTTATCCACCCCCTGAGATCGCCTATCAGCCTCCGCGTCCACCTTCTCTTCGCCGCCGAATCCCACCGCTCCTGCCAACGAGTCATCGTGGCAGCCCGCGCGGTCGCCTTCTCCATGCCCGCGTACGTGGCCTGCCTTTCGGCAGCCAATAGATCCACGGGGATCATTCCTGCCACGACGAGTGCCGCGTCCTCGGACACCGTTCGGTACCCCATGGACACCCTCAGCGCCACCCGACGTTGCACTCCGGCCATCATGCACCGCGTTCTCTCCACCTTCATAGCGTCCACCCATATGGGTGCGCCATAAAGGAGGGTGGAGTGAACCACCTCACCGAGCAGCTTCCTCCTCGATGATTTCGGCCCTCCGATGTTTGGCATCAGTCTGGCAAGCTGCTCGCCAACGATGGCTGCTCTTGCTGATGCTTGCCGAACATGCTCTGTAAACCGAAGTTTGCCATCAAGATGAACACCGAGGTATTTCAGTGTCCTCTTGTATGGCACCTCAAAGTCCCCGACATATAGCTTTGGTGGTACCATCTTCCTCTTTCGTGTAAAGAGCACCGCCTCTGTTTTTTCCTGTGCGAGTTCGAGTCCTACGAGATTCATCCACCTCTTTACCCTACGTAGTGCCTCGTTGCCGGCGGACTTTATTGTGGTCGTGTTTTTCGCAGTAACCAGAACTGCAATGTCGTCAGCGAAGGCCACTAGCTTGGCTTCCTCAGGAAGACTTACCCGCAGGAGCCCATCATTCATGACGTTCCACAGGGATGGGCCAATGACCGATCCCTGCGGGACGCCTGCGGTGACGCTCCACGTCTGGCCCCCCTCCTCCTGACCGGGACCATTGAAGGCGAGCGTTCGCCCCCTAAAATAGTCCTCGATCAGTCGGATCAGGTAACCAGGTGCCCCAACGTCCACCTCCAGCGCTTTGAGAATCACTTCCCATCGCGCGGAGTTGAACGCGTTGCGTACATCGAGCGCCACCAGCACAGTATGTCGGCTCCTCTTCACGCTACCCTCAAAGCCCCTACGTACGTGCGCCACGACCTCAGCCACAGCATCAACTGTCGACCGCCCCGGTCGAAAGCCAAACTGCAGTGGTGATAGGCTGGCCTCAAGATACGGCTGAAGCCTCTGCAGGATCATCCTTTCCAGGACTTTTCCCAGCCCATCCAGCATGCAGAGGGGTCTGTATGATGACGGACCCGGTGGTTTGTTGGCCTTGGGGATAAGAACGAGCCTCTGTTGCTTCCATGCTGCACCAAAAGTGCCCTTGCTGAGGCACTTGTTGTACATCTCCAGTAGGGGACCTGGGAACTTCTCTGCAACCACTCTTATCACCTCATTTGGGATGCAGTCGGGTCCTGGTGCCTTACCATTTTTCAGCCGTCCAGCAGCTAGTGACAGCTCCGCCCGAGTGAACGGGGGTGGCCGAAGAGGCTCATTCTGTGGGGCACCCAGTGATTCCCTCCTCATCGGGCCGTGGTCTGGAAAGAGTTTCTCGACCACGGCTCGCACGTTCTCCGGTTCACTAAGGAACGGGTCGAAGACGCGGCCCCGCAGTTTCTGCCGCACGAGTTTGTACGGCAGCCCCCACGGGTCCTCGTCTATCATCCCGCACAACTCCAGCCAGCACTGCTCCTTACTCTCCTTGATGGCCCTTTTCAGGGCACTCTTTGCCGCTTTGTATAGCGCTCTTCTGTCTTCGTCCTCAGGGCGTCTCTGCGACCTCCTACTAGCGGCGAGGCACGTTCGTCGAAGGCCGGCTATGGTGTCATTCCACCAGTAGACTTGCCTCCTTCGAGAATTTCCCTTTCGCCTTGGCATGGAAGCATCGCATCCCCTGGTGATTGTCTCGGTCACCTTTACAACCGCCTCCTCAGCGGTGTCATCAGGAAGCAGTTCACGGCCTCCCATGAGGGCTTCGCATAGTACTTCGACTTGAAGGCACTTAACGCTCCATCCGGTCGGAGAATAGTCCTCTCTATGGTTTTCACCACCCGAAAGCTCGAAGGCGATATAGCGGTGATCGCTCGCAGAGTACTCCTGCTCAGCCACTCTCCATTTCCCAACTCTCCCGATCGTCGTCTCGTCCGCAAAAGTAACGTCAATCACCGAACCGGATGCGCCCCTTTGGAATGTCGGCACACTTCCAACATTTGCAGTATGGAGACGAAGAAAAGCCGCCGTCGCGCAGAGAACTTGCCCGCGTCGGTTGGTTGTTGCAGATCCCCACTCTGCCGCTTTTGCGTTAAAGTCACCCGCGACGATGATCGGAACCATCGCGTTTCGGGCATCTTCCCGCAGGTCATCCATCTGTCCCTCGAACTCCTGGATCGTGGCATTTGGGGAGGAGTAACAGGAATAAATCCTGTACCCACCAATCTCGATCCAGGTCCATCCAATCCCCCCGCCATTTGGGGCCGTCTTGGAAACGGGCAGACTCATCGAGGGCAGATAGATTGCTGCTCTCGAGCTTGGATCCGAGTACCATCCCCTTTTCAGGTTCTGGTACTGTTTGGACACAATGACGATGTCTGTGCGATGCTCGCGAGCTATTTGCTGCATCAGATCTTGAGCGGCTTTGCAACCGTTCAAGTTGATCTGCAAAAAACTAATATTTATCATGTCTGTGCCTTCTTGGTCGTCCTTCTGGCACTTGCGAGCGCCTCTTTAAATGCCTTACAGTAGGAGCTTGCGCTTTTGTGCTTGGCGTCGCCCCCATCACAAAGGAAGCAAAACGGGTTCTTTCGGCAGTCTGCAGCCTTGTGACCTGGTCGAGCGCAATTGCGGCACAGGTTGGTTCTGTCGGTGGACCGACACGTTGCAGCCAGGTGCCTGTACTCCAGGCATCGGTAGCACCGCGTGAGACTCATCCGCTCCCGGAGGCGGCACACTACTAATCCTATTCTAAGCCTACCCTTCCTGAGGATCTCCATTGCTAGCCGGCTGCGAGGTAATTCGCACCAGCACACCTGGGTGCCCCCGTAGGCAGGACGCAGGCTCAGGACCCTGACGTACTCCACCTTGTCCGCTTCTATCTGTTTGGCAAGGGCTTCCACGACATCCCCCCGCTCAACGCCCTCATCAAGATCCCGGATAACAACCGTCAGGGTGGGAACTGTGCGGCGCACGGTCATACTCTCCCCGGCGATCTCTTTGATCACTTTTTCCAGACCTTCCAGAGCATCCTTTCCGGCTTCCAGAAGAAGATCTCCCGCCCTGGTGCGTCTCACAGTCTTCAACTGTGGCGCATCGGGGGTTGTCATCAGCGGGTGTTTTCCTATCCGACGACAAATTTCAGCGTAGGAAGCGGTGCCTGTAGCCTTGACGATAAGCGCCTCTCCCTTTTTGGGTCTGCTGACTTCGAGTTTGCCTTTCTTCTTTTCCTTCTTCTTTGCGACCACGCTCCACTCTCCGCCCGTCGCCCGTGAAGCAGTTGAGGTGGATGGAGGAACGTCGTTACTGTGAGTAGAGATTGGGATGCTGGGATTAGTCTTCCCTCTCTTCCTTTTCCTCTTCTTCGTCTTCTTCTTCTTTCCCTCTTCGGTCTTATGTGTAGTGGGTGTGACCTCATCAGGCACATTTGACTGAGGGGAAACCCCTTCGGCCGTAGTTGCCTCCCTTTGGGGGCTAGAGAGGGGGGTTGGAATCCCTTCATCTCTCTCAAGTTCCTCCACTTCCTCCGCCAGCCATTGAAAGGAGATCCCGAGAGAGGCAAGCCCCTCTTTAAGCGGGAGATGGACATTCCTTTGCCCTTTGGCGAACTCCCTCATTCGGACCAACTCTCCAAGATGGCGGGCGAGGATCTCCTTGAGCCTGCCGAATCTTCCTGTAGTAAGGGATGCGGTTGGGGCCAGGTCGGCCACCCCCTCCGCAGTGCGGTTGCAGGCTGACGATGCCCGGGAGCCCGCTTGCTCACTCCCGACCACCGGTACTGGGTGTCCGACACCCTGCACCGTAACTCTAGATCTATTATAGAACATAATCATAGAGTGTGTGTCTGTTCTTAGTAGCCGCCGAAGCGGCGACAAGCCCCCCTACCACGACAAGGTGACAGACACAGGGGGGAACCTAACCTAACCTAACCTAACCTAACCTAACCTAACCTAACCTAACCTAACCTAACCTAACCTAACCTAACCAATTTTTTGCGAAGGAGGAGAAAAACTTCATAGACACCTGACAGCTCGTGCTGTCCAGGTAGTGCCAGATTTATACTGGCTAAAAACTCCTCCCTCTCGCAGTGGCATACCCAGTGGATCTCTAGTGTGAATATTCTTCACTGGGTATCCGGTCTGCGAGGAATCTCCTCGCCTTATTCGTTGCGGGCACAACTATCCGCCCGCCCCTTCCGCCTATCTATTTAAACTGGCACCTTTTCAAACCACCCAATCCACCTCACTTAGGTGACCTAGGTCAGGAACGCTGGGTTTCAGCTGCGCCCGCATCGACGAGGCGAGGGCGGAGGCGTCTCCTTTCCCGCTCGGCCTCCTCTTTTGCGAGCATTACTGTTCTCGCAAACTTCTCCCAGCTGTGCCAGAAGGACGCGTTTTGGAGCATGGAGGGGACCATCCCTTCCGGAGAGACTCGGGTCCCACCGAGAAACTCTTCCAGCTCCCTCCTGAGTGATTCCCAGGAGGTGCACTCAAAGATTGTGTGCTCTGCCGAGTCGTCGCCAGAGTCGCAGTGGTGGCATGCGGATGTTTCTTCCTTGCCTATCCTTTTCAGGTAGGCACCGAAACATCCGTGTCCCGTCAGCAGCTGGGTCAAGTGATAGCAGAGGCATCCGTGGTCTCTACCCGTCCACTCGTTGAGGTTGCCTATCAGCCTCTGCGTCCACCTCCCCTTCACCGTCAATTCCCACCGCTCCTGCTAGCGAGTCATCGTTTGAGCACGTGCAGTCGCCTTCTCCATGCCCGCATACGTGGCCAGCCTTTCAGCAGCCAGTAGGTAGTAACCTAACCTAACCTAACCACCTCCCATTATTCATATGAGAAATTGTGAAATTAAGTTTGTCGATTATTTTAAGATATTGGGAGTAACTATTGACAGAATTCTAAATTGGTCTAGGCATATAAATAACACTTGCAAAAAAATTGCAGCTTACACAAACAAATTAATCAGAGCAGCAAAACCAACTTGGGGCGCATCACCGGAAGTCATACAACAAATTTACCATGGAGCTATAGTCCCGTTGGCAACTTACGCATCTAGTATTTGGATTGAAGCAGCGGAAAGAAAATGCAATGTTATAAAACTAAATGCTGTACAAAGACAGATCGCAATCAGATGTTGCAAAGGTTACCGATCGATTTCTATGATTTCGGCACAAGTGCTTAGTATTTTCATGCCACTTGACATCAAGATTAAAGAACAGGCAAAACTATACAGTGTTAAACGCACGAAACAACTCAAATGCCTTCCAAATGACCGAAATTATCAAGGAGTAATTGACATTCATACACTTCCTCACCCAGCCACTCGAATAAATGCAAAATACATTTACTATAATGAAAAAATTCCAATACCAGGCCCAAATGAATTAACAATTTACACAGATGGAAGTCTATTGGATGGGAGGGTTATCGCTGCTTTTGTTCCTTTTGAAGGAGGAAAAGAGCTACCGGCAAGGAAAATTAAGCTAGAAAATTACTGCTCTGTATTTCAAGCGGAACTTCTAGCTATAAATGAAGCAATTTGGTATGTGCTAAAGAAACCAAAAAATAGATGGGAAAATATAACAATATTGACTGACTGTAGATCAGGAGTAGACAGTTTAAGAGATAGAAAATCAACAAACCCTTTAATAGTGAGCATCAAACGCAAAGCAGAAGAACTAGATACTAGGAAACAATCTCTTATAGTAGGATGGATAAGAGGACACAAAGGAATAAAAGGTAATGAAGCAGCGGATGGCAAAGCAAAAGAAGCAAAAAAAAGAAAACAGCTAGTGAATATGATAAATTTCCGATCAGCTTTGCTAAAAAGACAATAAGGCAGCGATCATTAGAAATGTGGAACGCGAGGTACATCAATTCAAGTAACGGAAAAATAACAAAATTATTTTTCAACTCTATATACGAAAGATTTAAATCCATTGGATTATTTAAACTAAATTTCAAACTAACACAAATATTGACTGGACACGGGAGAATGAATCAGTACCTGCATAGATTTAAAATAAAAAATTCTGACACATGCCCATGCCCATGTGATAATGTTTCGATCCAAGATGTTCCTCACCTGATAATTGAATGTCCGATCTTCAGTAAAGATAAACATGATCTTGAAACAATGCTGGGAGAAGATCTAAATATATCGAAATTAAATGAAGTCATTACGAATCCAGAAACTGCAGGAATTTTTGTGGAATTTTTGAGGAAAATTGTAATAAAAATAAAATTCATTAATGAAAAGAGCGAAAACCCAAATTGAAAAAAAAAAAAATAATAATAATAATAATAATTAATAAAAATTTGAAAAAAATGAACAAATAATTAACATGAAAATAAATAATAAAAGTGCCGAAGCCTTGTACATCACACGCAAGGCGGTAAACAATAAAACCAGAAAAAAAAAAAAAAAAAAAACCTAACCTAACCTAACCTAACCTTATCGTGTCAGAAATGCATGAGCTACGGACATTCCGTGGCTCACTGTAAAAAAATAAAGAAGTGTGTTGGAAGTGTGGTGGAGAACACCGTGCAGCCCAATGCACAGAAAAGGGCAGCACGACCAAGTGCAATAACTGCATCTTGGTCAACAAATTGTATAAAACAAATACTCCTACGAACCATAATGCTCTGTCATTAGAGTGCCCGGCGCACCAGAGGCAAATAAATAGGTATAAGAACATGGTTGACTATGGCCAGTAAACCATTTAGTATCATTAAAGTTGCTCAGGCTAATCTACAAAGATGCGAATCTGCCACCGTATCGTTTCTCAAAGAGGCGGTTGAACAACATTTTGACATCGCTTTAGTACAGGAACCGTATGTTGGAAGCACCGGTAAAATTAACAAATCTTCGTATGGAGGAAAGATTTTCCAAAAAAGTGGCTTAAATTTCCCGGTCAAGGCAGCCATAATAAAATTTAACCAGTAATTTTCTAAAAACTGCATTTTACTTGATAAATATAGCAATAACGCCAATATTTTCATTGAAGCAACGGTGGAGTCGCAACCACTAATAATCGGCTCTCTTTACTTTTCACCGAGTGAAGACATTGACTCCAGCCTGAGTAAATTCAACGCAGTGACGGAAGACAAAGGCCAATGTAAAATCGTAATCGGTGCCGATGCAAATTCTAAGAGCATTTGGTGGGGGAGCGATAGAACGGACAAAAGAGGCGATAAAGTCGTTGATTTTATATCGCAAAAACAACTACATATTGTTAATACAGGAAATCTGCCTACTTTTGAAACCATAAGAGGCAGCGAATTATTAAAAAGCGTCATAGACATTACGGTTTGCACCTCCAACATGATCGGCCTAGTCGACAAATGGATGGTTAATAGAGAAATAGCAGCACTGTCAGACCACAATGGAATAACATTCGATTTGTTATTAAAAACTCATTTATTCACTAAAGATAACGCTGATACAACATTTTTGTACAAAACATACAAAGCAAACTGGGACAAATTCAGCACAACCCTAACAAAGATATTAAAGGAAAAGGGTCTATCCCAAACAGATATCGACTCCAATAACGAACAGAGTGTCCTAAACAGACAAGTCAGCCTTTACACTGACGCAATCTCTGAAACTTGTCGATCGTCAATACCCACTATGAAAACAGCGCCTCTCAAAAAATGTCCATGGTGGACAACGGAATTGACTAAAATGAAAAAAGACGTGACTATTGCTAAACGTAAACTTGTGAACTCAGCCGCTAGCCGGAGAGTAAATGTCACATTACCAGCCTATCTGGAGATAAGACAAGAATATAAAAATCTGATTGCGACAACCAAAACCCAGAGCTGGAAAAATTTCTGTACGGCACAATCGAAAGAAACCACGTGGTCAACAGTGCAAAGAATTCTCAAATCAACGCAATATCGCCCCCCAGAAACTCTAAAGTTCCAAAATAAAGGTAAAGGTAATAAATACAAGCAATAGCTGGACTGATTCCACTGGACTTAAAAGTTAAAGAGCTGGGAGAAATCTATAATACGAAGAAGAATCTCACCATCACTAATAGACCAGATGATCAAAGATACCAGGGAAGGATAGCGTACACGGAACTGCCGCATCCAAGCGAGCAAATAGGTGAAATCACCAGTTACCCAGACTCGTACGCAAGAGTCAAATTCCCCGTCGAAGAAATCGATATATACACGGATGGAAGTAAAACTGAAGGAAAAGTGGGAGCAGCTTTCGCCGTGTTTAATAATGACGGAGAAGTACCCAGTAAGAAGCTTCCCATGGCTGACTACTGCTCGGTATTCCAAGCCGAACTCTTCGCCATTATGAAAGCCTTAGACTGGGTCTCTAGCAAGACGAGCAACTGGAAGACTGTCAACTTGTTGTCAGATTCTAGAAGCTCTGTTCAAGCACTTGAAGACGGGGCTCCCGACAATCCGATGGTTTTCTACATCCAAAACTCATCTCGGAGCTTAAAGTCCAAAGGCATCGATTGCAAATTTATGTGGATTCGAGGCCATAATGGCCTTGCGGGAAATGAAAGAGCTGATGAACTAGCTAAAAGCGCAGCTCTACACGTAAAAACCCCAAAGCTTTACACTGAATTTACACTTAGTTACGCCAAAAGAGAATTAAGAAGTCTGACTTTAACAGAATGGGAAGAACGATATCAAAGCAGCACCACTGGTTCTGGAACCAAATACTTTTTAAAGACACTAGAAGAGTGCAAAAACTTCAGAAAATCAAACACGCCAACATTCGAGTCAACCCAAATTCTAACGGGCCATGGAGCCACACTCTCTTATCTTCACAGATTTAAATTGAAAGATAATCCGGCTTGTCCTTGCGACGCACAGACGCCCCATGTTTGGCCATAGATCGATTCTCTTTCGAAAAAGAGTGCAACAGATTAAATGTTCCATTTGAAGATTTTACGCAGGTACTTCAAAACAGGTTACTCTCCGGGATGTTCGTGAACTTTGCTAAAGTAATTATAGATAGAATAAGACCCATGAACAAGTAAAGAGGCTGGCACTCTATACTTGTCATATCAATCTGTGATAATAACAATATTAAAATGTAAACTAATCAAAATTTCTCCCCAGATACCTCCCTTTCCTGTTAAGGTTTCTCATGGTTCCCTTAACACTTGGACGAATGTCGGAAAGCGAAACTAGCCCATGAAAACAGAGGTTATAGGTACACAAAACACAAACACGCAAAATGACGCACTTGGAAACTAACACAAATAACAAAATACATAACACAAACAAATATAGTCGCATTCGGGGGCGCTGACACATGTATTTGTGTTAGTGATTTTGGATGTGATTGTAAACTGCTATACAGTACACAAACACTCACACGTAAAATCATACACAAAGCACTAACACTAAAAACAGCACAAGTATATAACCTTGATAAATAATAAGCAAGGGAAAAACAATGCAACACAACCAGGAAAAAAAAACCTAACCTAACCTAATTGCCTTATATATATATATAGATTAAAATGACAGCTGTCAAACTAATGTCATTAGTTATGGGAAATTACTGATCACTGATCAAATCAATTTATCAGTTTTTTCATGCAAACATGAAACTCTGTTTCCGAAAATTGATATAAAATAAGACATTATTACTTCTTTTCATGAACAACAGTACATAAGTTATTTTTGTATTCTATCTATTCACATTGATCAATTTGTCGCACCTCTAACATTTTTGCAAAATGATGTAACCTTGTAAGAACATCGTTAACACGTAGAGCCCGATGATCCAAAAAATAACATGAGTGGCGATGTGGGTACTTACAGACCCAGTTTAAAAAGTCGCTTTTTAAGCCTGTTACAGAACAGGTTTTTTTATTGAAAAAAACATTGAAATGAACATGAAGGCATTGAGATGACATGTCATAAGTTTTTTTGTGAGATCTCTCAAGTTTTTTCTAATTGTAATTAATAATATCGAAGCGACGCAAATATCAGCTTCCAGAATAATGATTGCTTCCAGAATGTATTCATTTAAATAATTGTGTTATTTGCATGTACTATAAATATATTCTTTTGCGTACATTTACACAACTTAGCCCATAAAATACCTTTGCTTGTAAACATCTCTGTTGCGCAAGTGCGTGAGTGCGTGAGTGCGTGTTAATGCCCTTTTTAAAAAATAAATGTGATTTACTTATTAACATATTAACTAGGGAAAATTACGGAGACAATGCCATAAGCTACATTCAAGTCAAACTAGAGATGCAAGGCGGTAAGCGGAGAGACGGACAGCTTCCGTCTATTCATACGTGCGAACGCGGAACTTGATTTTTCACAGCCTCCGAGATGATATTTCCTTACTTAGCGGCCTTTACATTTATGGAAAAAAAAAAGAGTATAGACTCAGAACTTAAAAAGTTTGTATTGGATGATAAAAAAAATACCCATCATGATTATATCTATTTTGGACAAGTTATCGGATTTTCTTTGTAAAAAACCAATGTCAGAGTCATAAAGCTATGGAAGTTTATTCATGGAAACAAAAAAAAGCAAATGAAAAGACGAAATTTAACTATACAAAATAAATAAAAAGCCACAAGCCGCCCGCGTCAGACGATCTCAGTATAGGATTTGAGTGAACGTGGAATCCATAAGTCACGCGTGACGTCATCAACCTTTTGGCCAGTTACGGGCCGTTTTCTTTCTATCAAACTTTAAATAGGAAATTATAAATGAAAACATTAGTTTCAGATGTTCATATTAAAATGCTCGCAATCATAAAAAGATTCTATAAATACTCAATACATTTAAACTCATGTCCCCAGTTTATGAAAATACCCTATTATTAAGTGCAAATTTTGACGCGATGTTTTTGTGATATTTATATTAGTTTATAAAATCATTAAATAATAAAAATTAAGATAAAATATTCACAGACGATACTTAAGAGAACACAGTTTGCTAAAGGATTAAGTAATAATCCGTTTATAGAAATACTATTATCAACGAAAACATAAACTCTAAATAAAGACCATTCTTTTCCAATGTATCGGTTGTCCGACAAGAAAAACTCTGCGCATAGCACGTATTTAAAGGATATTTGCGTTGCTTCGATATTATTAATTACAATTAGAAAAAACTTGAGAGATCTCACAAAAAAACTTATGACATGTCATCTCAATGCCTTAATGTTCATTGCAATGTTTTTTTCTATAAAAAAAACACAGAACAGGCCCAAAAAGCGACTTTTTAAACTGGGTCTGTAAGTTCCACATCGCCACTCGTGCTATTTTTTGGACCATCGGGCTTTACGTGTTAACGACGTTCTTACAAGGTTACATCATTTTGCAAAAATGTTAGAGGTGCGACAAATTGATCAATGTGAATAGATAGAATACAAAAATAATTTATGTACTGTAGTTCATGAAAAAAAGTATTAATGTCTTATTTTTGGTGAATAGTTGTCTTAAACACACTATAATAGGCTTGTTTTTGCGTTTTTATATCAATTTTCGGAAACAGAGTTTCATGTTTGCATGAAAAAACTGATAAAATCGATTTGATCAGTGATCAGTAATTTCCCATAACTAGTGACATTAGTTTGACAGCTGTCATATTAATCTATATATATATAAGCCAATGTTCGAATGGTTGTCTTCGATGGACTCGATAACTACCGGACCGATTTACGTGCGGTTTTCAGGTAAATGTACATTTTTGCCGCGAGAAAGTTTATAGCTCATAAAATCTTCAAATTATTAAGAGCAAAACGAGCTGGGAGAGTAAATGTTTTTTTTATCTATCACCAGGGTTACATTCGCCGAGAATGCGTTTACAAAAAAATGGATAGATGTTATTTTTTGTGTACAAAAAAAGTTTGTTTTTGAATGTTTACAGACAACATTCGTTTTTTTATGGATCAGATTATTTCATTGAATTCCTTATAATTTCTACCCATTTATTTATTTTTATTGGATTTTTGGTAATACTAAAACAATATAAACTGACATCTGATATTTTTTTGAAAATCGCATTCCTGACTTAAATGCACCCCTGAGCAGAGTTTGACATTGGCAAAAAGTGTTCGTAATTTGAAAATAATTAATTCTTTTATGTTTTGGAAATCAAACATAAACAAGTACTTAAATTCAATATTTAAATATCCATTATTTATAGATTTGGAATTTATCATAAACAAGTACCCGGGTACCTACTTACCAATGAAAACTTCCAACATCTTTTTTACGTTTATCCAAACGGTTTTTACTGAAGATTTTTTAGTAAAATTTTGTAAGTAGACTTAATTATGTTTAATCTTAAGAGGAAACGTGGTCTGACTTTTCTTACATACAAAAGTATTCACGTATTTTCTCACTGAATTATGGCATTAGAGAAATATTTTTTTTTTCAATAACAACAACGACAAACACAAACTATCACGCCGTTTCCCCGTAAGGGTAGGGAGAGAGATCAGAACGCCACATTACTCTATCTTTGCATTCAGATCTCGCTTCTTCTACATTTATTGATCTTCTCATGATTATTCCGACTTTTACCATGTACATTTTCAATTATTTGTTGGATTTGGTCATGCCATGTCTTTTTCAGTCTTCCTCTATTTCTGCATCCATGAACATTCGCATTGTAAATATTTTTAGCCGTTCTTTCGGTGCCCATTCGCTCCACATGCCCAAATTAACGCAGAGCTCATTTCTTGATTTTGTCGATAATGCTTATCTCAGCCTTACATAGTGTACGGATCTCAACATTTGTGCATCTATCGTACATATTTTTACTACATTCGCTTAAGAGATCGTATTTCGACAGCATTCTGTTTTGTTTATTTAATCTATATACGAGTATGAACTCAAATCTAGCAATAGCAAAGCATTGCCGGGTTCAACTCGTCAAGCTATATTTTAAAGACTATAGTTGTCGCTAACGCTCATGATTCTGAAATTAAATTAGTGAAAAATTATTTTGAAGTTCCTAATGCTAATACTAAAAATTATCGTTCGCTTGGCGGGCCACGCGCCTATTATTGACGCGCGTAAAAAATAGTTTAAAACTTTTGATGCATACAAGAAAGAGTATGACGAAAAGGCTCACAAAGATTTATGGAAATGAATGTTATTAATGTTTTTATGAAGATTATAGGTTATATAAAAATATAAATTAATAATATATTATGATACGATGAGAATTTAATCGTTAACCAATGCAGGTTTATTTTCGTCGATGACGTGTCGCAAAAGGGCAAAATGTCCGAATATATTAATTATCCGATTCGCAAGATAGACCAAATGTTGGATGCTTGATTCTTTTGACCTCGGGACTGTAAACAAGGCCTGCCCTCTCGCGATACGCGTGTTCGAAGAAAATAGAGAACGTTTGATTTTACGTAAAATATTTGACGTTATGTTTTTAAGTGTCAATCCTGGAATAATGAAAGGTGTAAAGACTTACGATTGCCTCCCTTTGGCACTGGTCCTGAAAAACACCGTTTTCGTTTGCACAAATCACTTTTTACGTTTCGTTTATATTGATGATTTGAATCATGTCACGCTCGCAGTACGTTTTTCGATGAGTGTTCGCGCGTTGCTTTCTTGACTCGCCGTCAGGGAGGGGGGTACATTGGAATCAAAAAAACAAGGACCACCGGAGTCAAAGGAAGGAATGGCTTGACACTTGAATGAAAAGATATATGAATCCGAAACAAACCCTTAGAGTATATACATATATAGACGTATAACAAAACATTTTACCAATCCAATGCATGTTGCCGGTTATAGCGGACTCATTTTTTACAATATGTTCTAAATGAGAGAAAGGAAGGCAAAAAAAATGTGTGGGTAGGGTCCTCATTTTTTGTTTTCTAGTCGATTTTAGAATTTTACGATGCTCGTTTTTTAAGTACGCGGCCAGTATTGTTTCGAACTGTCAAACGCTCTGTCGGTATTTTGATGATTGTTTAACGTATTTAGTGCTAATTACATCAAAATTCATTATGCCGACTTGTGCCATGAAAGGATGTTCAAATAGAACTGGAAAAGGGAGAAAACGCTTCAGTTATCACAGGTATTTATCTAATATTATACATTTTCAAATTAATACGTTTTTTGGTAGTTTTCAACATAAATGCACCACTATTTTTGTACTATCATTTGAGCAATTATTATAGCATTTGTTTCTGTGTAATTCAAATATCTTATACATTACATTTATATGATTTAAATCTTTTTTTTAAACGTTTCAATCCAAATATATCTTAAAATGTTCAAAACATGCAAACTCGACGACCTTTTACCGAGTCAACTGACATCTAGAAATAATTCTTACTCTTTTTATACGCTGAAAGAATATGAAATTGTCGTTTATTGAATGTAACCAAAAGAGATGACAATACATCTGCGCCAATTTAAATTGTATTTTTATGACCACTTTTTGGGCGGCTCTTATAATCAAGAATGCCAGGGCTGTGCATTACTTAAAAATATTACGAATTCACATAAATGTTAATTATTAGTGTAATAATTTTATCATTAAATTTATAAGCATAATAAATTAATTTAAGGGTTTATTTTTTTGGATTCCCGATAGATGAAATAAGGCGAAATAAATGGATCCATAAGACAGGGCGGAACAATTGTCCCCTGAAAATAACAATTGGTTGTGTTCCAACCACTTTCTATCCATTAATTTGGAAAAAAACAAATTATTTGGTACGTGTAATAAATGGTGCCGTACCCTCCCCCCCCATGTTTTCAAAAACCTAACTCGCTATGGGTAAATATACATTTATTTCATATTTATATACCATTAAGTCGGAAAAATCAGTGTACGTGCATGAGAAGATGTATAAATGTAGAGAAAGCGAGATCTACATGCCAAGACAGAGTGATATGGTGTTCTATCCTCTCTGCCTACCTCTTCAGTAAAACGGCGTGATTTCTCCAAATCACCAAATTGGAAATGGTATCTTCACTCAATACAAAGATACAAGTTTAAATAAAAAAATAATAGAGATTACTGTTTTCAGTTTTCAAATCAAACAACGAATTCGGAAAATATTTTGGAATTGAAGACCCCGTTTAACCAGTTTTTAAAGATGAAAGTTACAACCTGCCGTCAGAGTAAGCCAATATTTTAACAAATTGGTTAATTTTCAAAATCAATAAATTTACTTTATTGCAGTTTTACTTGTTTATTATATGTAAATTCATATAACTAACTTACTAACTAACCATCACGCCATTTCCCCACAGGGGTAGGCAGAGAGGATAGAACGCCACACCACTCTGTCCTGGCACACTTCCTTTGCTTCCTTCACATTCATACATCTTCTCATGCACGCACGTCGATTATTCCGACTTTTCACATGACCACTTTCAAGAATTTGTTGTACTTGATCATGCCATGTCTTTCTCGGCCTTCCTCCACTTCTACAACCAGACACATTCGCATCATAAATCTTTTTGGCCGTTCTTTCATCATTCATTCGCTCCACATGACCGAACCATCGCAAAAGACCTTTCTTAATTTTGTCGATAATGCTTAACTCAGCCTTGCATTCTGCTCTAATTTCGACATTAAATTCATATTTGTTTATAAAATTAATTTATGTACCCAACAATGTCATTTATAATGTTTATTATTGTTTACTTTAATGCATTAAAAATGTTTTTAGTAAACTTGTTACTAAATTAAAATAAACGTTTTATTGTACTTCCTACTCCAAACCAATCTCTGTAAAATATCGCCTAAGTCGTGCATTTGTGACAACCCTGTTTTATAAACATCTGGAAACGAAAAACGTCTTCACTAAACAAACGACCACGCCCCCTTTTCAAAAGTCTTACACACTTTGGAATAGTACGGGCTCTAAGATATATATACTCTAAGAACAAACCCCCTTAAATAGTAGCGGAAAAAATATATTGTTACCTATTTCGGGATAATTATTTAAATAAATCAAACAAAATCTATTATGAACACAAAACAAAATAATCAACAAAGTAATATATAAACTCACTGTTTTTTTAACAAACTAGTACCTCTAATAATTTGAATATTTTAACGAGACAAACACAATAATCAATTTTCTAAAACAGATAAAAACAACCTTCGCGCCATAATGTTAGTCATAGACAATCCTAGTGTTTAAATATTCCTGCTGTGATTGGTACTTTTTTATCTAAAACTTGAGTTGTCTATCGCATGATTTTGTTAAGTTGGTAAACCTCACCAACTAAGCGGTA
Organism: Micrasema longulum; assembly: GCF_059751315.1. NCBI lineage: Eukaryota > Metazoa > Arthropoda > Insecta > Trichoptera > Brachycentridae > Micrasema > Micrasema longulum. Next base: position 36,034 of record NW_028277626.1, read on the forward strand.
TCCGCCATCATTTCCGAGACGTCACGTGACGACTTCAAAGTTTGGTTCATATTTCCTAAGCAGACATGGCTGACGAAAAAGATGTGGAAAAAACCACCGCCGAGCCCTTGGTTGTTACCAAGTATAAAATGGCCGGCGATATGGTCAATCGTGAGTTCTAAATTTTCAAATACCCTTTGGTTTGTCCACCATTCACAGTTGTTGTGCAATTTGCTCCGTACTACTGTTAACCCCATATGGGGCTTATCCATGCCATGTGGACAAATAATAATAGCCGATATGTTTAAAGTAAAACTAAGTACAACATAACTGGCCCTGAAATCTGTTTAAAATGATCCCTTTTGTATAATATAACTAAATTGTCCAAATGTGATTCGCTATCGCGCCTATACCCTGTATTTAGCAACAGAATTAGGCGGTAACTTTTCGGCATAGTTTCTTTAAAATTGCACATTTCGCTGTAATGTAGCTATATTATCCACTCTGTTGCCCGATTTTCTATTCTAAAAAATGACACTAATCCTGTTGCACCTCGTATTATCTGTCATTGTAGTGACTTTTGTCCTAACCTCATTATCATATTTACTTCCCTGTATTTTTAACAATTATTTTTAGACAAACAAACTTCAATGATGTTTTTTTTTTAGGGGTTTTGAAGCTAGTATTAGAAAAATGTGTAGTGGATGCTTCAGTGCGGGAAATTTGCGAGTATGGAGACAGTTTAATCACAGAAGAAACATCAAATGTTTTTAAAAAAGAAAAAGAAATGAAAAAAGGCATAGCTTTCCCGACTTGTGTATCTGTGAATAATTGTATATGTCACTTTTCGCCTATTCCTAGTGAGGCGGATTACATATTGAAAGAAGGAGACCTAGCTAAAGTGTGAGTATGAATCGTTTCAATCAATTATTTTATCTTATAAATATGTTTTGTACCAACCGATATCGTAAAACATAGTTACTCCCAAATTCTATCCTCAAATTTGACATATAATTTTACCTTCTTCTTTCTTTTTATGCTGAGTGGATACGTTCCATATATTACTGTGTAAATAAACTATTTATATAAAGAGCAATGTTGAATTGGTTCCTTCGGCATATAAAACTATTTTGTGTGACATCATATTTCTCACAGTGAATCCTTTGGCAAGCTAGACTCGAAATTATGTGACGCAATTTCTAAAATTACTAAAAAATATATTATTTTTTTCTTTCAAATACCATATGTGTCGTATTCCGAATACTGAAATTTTCAAAACTGGGCTGAATTTGTCCTATTCTGACTTTCTGCGCAATTTTAACCTTAACACGATAGACATACTCATTTAAGATATTATCATCGAGTCTTACGTTCCAGGTGTATGAAATATTCTAGTTCAAAAACATTTTCAATTAAATATTTCAATTCAGGAATCGAACTCGAGACCTCTCACATAGCAGACAAATGCGCGGACTATTTGACCATGATAAAATATGTTAACCATGTTCCGATTACTTATGTCCGAACATTTGCAGACAAGAAGCTTTCTTTCCTAAAAAGTTATCTCTCCATTGAAGTTTCTTTCGATTGTTAGTTGTGACCAATCTAAATATTATTTGGACTTGTAAGATGGTAAAGTGTCCTAAATATTTTATTACAAAAAGAGTAACAAGTGTGTACCGGACCTTTACCTTTTTAACCTAGCCTGACCGAAAGGGGGGGATTCGAATCCCTCATAGACCGATTTGATCATTTTCACTATATGTACATAAGCAAATGCCGAATGGCAAAGTAACAAAAATGAATAAAATACACAAATGAGTCAAATATGTGAACGCGAAAACATGAATAAATTATTGCACAGTCATAAACACTTCTAACGTTTTATTCTCCTGATGCCATATACAAGTACGCGCTGGGGTAGTTGGGTTCCCCGGTTCGGATCATGTGTAATTTTTAGAAGCTTAGTGGGGGAAAGGTAAAAACCAAATAAAAGGACTTTAATAACACCTCTTATCACAAATTTTAAAAAGGCAAATTTAGTAAATCAGGATTCAACAACAAATATCCTAGTATATAATATTATGTTCTCACATTGTATAGGGTATATTTCTCCCAAATGCCTATAATTTACTCGGTATCTTTCATATGTCATTATTCGGCATTCCTTATATGTAACTGTGACAAGTTTATGAGAGTTTTTATACTCATTCTGAACATTCTACCGTTTAGCAACTTTACTATATTGTACTCGTTTTGTATGTGTTGCACTGCACCTTTATGCATCATTGAGATAATACATTTTTAAATTTCCACACGCTTCATTGTATGATTAACATCGAATACTTTTCTACCATGACTTTTGAAGACATAGATGATGTTGCCTCAGTCACACATAATTCGTTTTCAACTTACTACGGTAAAATTAGTTCCAATAAACCTACCATCCTACGCAGCGCACTATGAACAAAATAACAAACTGCAAAATGATGGTGTATTAGTTTATGTAAGTAATAAACTTACAGCAAATATAGTAGAAATAACCCATATTGAAGCTATCTGTTTAAAGATAACGATTGAAAACATTGTTCTGTACTGTATATATAGATCACCGTCAATAAATAAATTTTCAAAGCTTTTTGACATCGTACGTTATATTTTAGAAGCGAATAAGTCTAATGCTGCGCTTATCGGAGATATGAACTTCAATTTGTTAGCAAAAATCAATTTATCAGTCAATCAATCAATCAATCAGTTTAGACCATTTGGATACGCGTGTAAATACATATCTATGTTTGCTCGCTGAAAATGCTTTCATAAATAATCTAAATGTACCTACTAGACCGGAATCCGGGACTTTCCTCGATCATGTATTTACAAAAGGCTAGTATAAAAACCGTGAAATTCAACTTAATGCATGGGATGCCATCTTTAAAGTTTAAAAAAGAGAGATAAATTATTACAATTCCTTGGCTTAGTTTAATAGTCCGTAATTTAACACGTCACAATAGGTCTTCGCAGGTCGCAGTGACGTCAGGAGCTTGCGTAGCACTGACCCCACCTTTATATAAAAAACCACTGAACTTAGTCATTGTGTTTGACAATCTTGATCACCAAATCCATAGAATTAAAAATATCTTCTGGAAATGTCTTCGCACAAAGCGCTTCTTGATGAACGATGCATTGGTAAACAAGTATCTATCGATTATTTTTTGCCTTTAAAATTGAAACAAAACCTTTTTCACTTCAGTCATACTTTTAGTCCCATATGTTGAAACTGAAGCAATTTCATTGAATTTAATATGATGCTTCTCCGTGCATTTGCAATATCCTCGATAATCCAAAAGGCGATAGTCCTTGAAGTTCTTCTTTTTCAAAACAAATTAAACCAAAAAAGAAACTTTCGTGGGCCACGGTTTGCCGACCACTGACCTAGATGCATGTAGGTAATACGAAACCTATAATGTCAATGTATGTAAGATAAAATAAGATCGTCATAAATTGTCTAGTGACCTGGGCGCCCACATAGACGGGTTCATCGCGGTGGTAGCGCATTCTACAGTCGTGACTGGGAAGGCCGGCCAAGGGGAGAAGAAGGTCACGGGGAGGCAAGCTGATGTATTGCTGGCCGCCCACTTGGCCAGCGAAGCCGCCCTGAGACTGCTCAAGCCGGGGAATGAGGTATGTAAATTAGACATACAAGTTTCCAGATATACCGAAACTATGGTGTGTTATGTCATGTACACTTGCCAAACTTACCACTTTGCGCTCTTACTTTTTAAAATTGTATTGTTGCTAGAATTCCGTATTATGTAAATGAAATTGACTATAAATTTTCAACCGTTAATAGGATTTTCAACTGCCCTTGTACTCTGCAACTGTAGGCCGTGTTGCTATCAAGATTCTATCTATTAACTATTTTTTATTAATTCAAAACATTTCTTGGGCATTTTTTTGTAAAATGTAAATGTTCACTTAATTTCTAACAGCCCTTGCGCTCCGTTGCTGCAAGACATGTCGGGATGTTTTGTAGCAACGGAGCGCAAGTGTATTTCACATCCACCCTGCCACTCCGCCAGGAACCGAACTCATGACGTCAAGAATGGTAAGCGAATGTGTTAACCGTTACGTAACGAGGCGGACATCTCTACTTCATTTCCTTATTCAGGATTTTTACCCGAGAGCAGTCGTCGTGTCGAAAATGCTTGCCTAGGTTTCTGATTATATTCTACTCACAGAGCTGTATTCTTCGTCCGGCTGGATACATATCGACCGTATTCAGGTCAAAGACTTTAAACGAAAATTCTCAAACAAGTGTATAAGACCCACGCAATTGGTTTAAAGCACATTTGAAATAATGAAAAAGATTTTTACAGAATGAGGAATTTTAGCCATTGGATATAAAAAATGTATTTCTTACGCACGGAAAAAATTAGAGCATTAAATTTTAGCACAGTTACTTGAAAATGTTTATAAAAAATATTAAAAATGATTTTAATAAAAACGAACTACTTTGAACAGAGTTCAGAATCTGCAGAGTTGTGATGGATTTCCGGTTTACTGTTAGTTAGCTGACCAATCAGTAAAACTCACCAAGAAGAAAGGGAAGAGAACTGTGACATCACACGCGGAGTAATTTTATTATATATATAAAAATTAATACCTCTGGTAGTACTGTACATAATATTTTTTCGTCTTAGTCTAATAGTCTAGTTACAAATAAATAAAAAAATTCAACTTCCTCATTGTGGTTACCTTTGACCTGAACAGGGTCGATTCAATAAAATTTCAATTGATTTTAACGTAATTAAATATTATAATATCTATATTTTGACTATACCTATGTGTTCTGACTTCGGGAGGTGTAACGTGTTAAATAATATGCAAACTTATTTATTGTTAAATATGTGCTTGGGTTTTCACGGTTGCTGATATCAATATGTATCTTTTTAGGGTGTTCACATTGGACCAACAAAGCGCAGCATAGAAAAGAATTTATGAACATAATTTCGCGTGTAAACTTGAACACTACACTCAAAAATCTGTAATAGTGGAACACTTTAAGGGCACAGGAAATCTTTTCGCCTTCGAACCAAAGATTTTTCATAAACCTAGAGTTACATTACACAAATAACATAGACAAAAAACAAAAAATAAACCATCATACTGATTCCCCATAAGGGTAGGCAGAGAGTATAGAATGCCACATCACTATCTTTACATACAGATCTCGCTTCCCATGCATTCATAAACAAAGACGACAGGCTGAAATTAAACTCAACCACGATTCCCGGCACTACACACTACAAAAACAACACGGAATGTGTCTAAAGCCGACTGCGACATGGTACAAATTACTAGTACATAAACACATATTTTTTCTACCAAACACATAGTCTGAAGGTAGCTCCTGCAATGGTAGCCGAAACGTCGGAAAGAATCCAACTTACACGGGATCACCCAAAAAAGATACATATTATTTATTGTTATTTATAATTTTTTATTTTGTATTTTATGTTTATTTAAATTTAAACAAAATTTAAATATAGTTTCAAAACAATTTTATTATTTTGTACATTATATTATGTACACAATCAGTTTTTTTATGTAGTTTATTTCTGCACTCATAAGAAAACAATATAGTGTCATGGTATTAACTAAGCAGGTACCGTGCCTATTTTTTTATAAACCTATAAAGTAAATTTAAAAAAATAAATACTGTTTCATAAAAAATTTGGCACGGTACTCCCTTAGTTAATATCATGACAATATGTATTATAAAGTATCCCCGACCCAGGTTACCCAAGCGAGGAAACATTTTTTTAATGTTAATTGATAATGATTTTATTTTGAGATATTGTTTTATTTTCCGATTGCAGACATACGCTGTGACTGATATCGTGAACAAAGTAGCCTCTGCATATAAATGCAAACCGGTAGAAGGAATGCTCTCACATCAACTAAAACAGAATAAAATAGACGGTGAGAAGACCATCATACAGAACCCTTCCGACGCGCAGAGAAAGGAGCACGAAAAGTTCACTTTCGAACTGCATGATGTGTACGCCATGGATGTCCTCGTATCCACAGGAGAAGGAGTGGTATGTTTAAACTTACTCGATCATCTCATCTCTGTAGACAAATAGACTTGCTAGACGTATATGTTCTGAAGGAACAGGATGTCAAACATAAGCGTTCATCTGTTTTTATCACCTCATTATATCTGTGTGGTAGCCAAATACAGAATGATTATAAAGTGGAAACATTATTATTGGCCTAATTAGTATTGTTTATTGTCCCTTGTTGCGTTTGTGTATAAAGGTGAAAGAATAATTGATGTTGTTATCTTCCAGGGTCGTGAAGCGGATAAGAGAGTCACAATTTACAAGAAGACCGATGAGTCCTACCAATTAAAATTGAAGACATCGAGAATGTTTTACGTTGAGGTAACTTGTTAACCCGTATTTTATCTTCTTCTCGACATTCTCCGGTTTGCTTTCAATATGGCGGTGCTCGCCAAAATGGTGGAGAAAACTAGAATGGAATGCAGTGAAAATATTGTCACACTCACCGCTAATGACTCGTTACAAATCCATCTTTTGTTTTCTGCTACATGTATCAAACATATTATATTGTTTTTGGATTATAGGTAAAGCACAAGCACGGCACTATGCCCTTTAATCTCCGCAGCTTCACGGAGGAAACCAAGGCTCGGATGGGGGTGGTGGAGTGCATGAACCACAAGCTGATCGAGCCCTTCCAGGTTCTATACGAGAAGGCTGGCGAGCTCGTGGCACACTTCAAGTTCACCGTGCTCCTCATGCCCTCTGGAGCGCTCCGCATCACGGGTCTGCCTTTCCAAACCGAGGATTGTCACTCCGAACATTCCGTCACAGATCCCGATGTTCTGGTGAGTGGCCCTTCCTATGTAGCGGATCAGATATGTAGATGTAATATATACTGTTCAGTTCCACATAATGGCGTTTATTTACAATAAAATTTGACAAAATCCTTTTTAATTCTACTAACCATTATCACGGTTACCAGTAGATTTCTATATTTGTAATTTAAATCACAGTTATTAACTAAGTATTTTTCTTCTTCATCTTTTAAGAGATCCTAAGATCTGTGTTGCAGAAAACTAGTTGTCCAAGTGGGATTTCATCGGCTGCAGTGTACACAAATCTGTCGCTGCTCATTCTGTCCACATAGTCCCTCCGGTATCTCCGTCTGGATCTGCTCCATCGCACAATATCCTCTATTTCAAATGTATCTCCAATTTTTACAAACAATAGTATTACGAATTCGGTCTCGAGGTGTTTTTCCAGTAATGGCCCTCGCGACCTTCAGTGTCAGCCCGCGCTTCCACAGAATATTTCACGATGGATGGATTTCACACATGTCTTGCTATCGATACGCGTATCCTTATTTCTCTTGATTACATTCCTCAGACACCCCCACACCCTTGATTCTCAGTCGACCTGTTCTCGAACTTCCGTGTACAAGTCGCTATGACTTGAAATTGTTACTCCCAAGTATCTGAAACTCGTGACCTGTTCTGCTGGCTTGTTGCACTGATATTAACATCTTGAGCTTTTGTGAAACTAGGTGGAACTTATACAGCATTCTTTGTAGGTCATCCTCAGATTCAGCTATTATATCTGTCATCTGCATAGCATATCATATTGATTGTTTTACTGCCCGTTTTGTAACCCAGTCCCGAGCCGGTCACCTCTTCTTTAATTTCATCAATTTTAAGATTAAACAGAAAAAAAAATTACTTGCTGTAGTTTAGTTAAGTTTAGTAGTTATACTCACTCTCCATTCTTCTGGTACATACCTGCTGCTAATATTTTTTGGATTTCCTTTTCTGAGTCTAACCCTGAGTATTTCATCAGTTCGTTTGGGATATTTTCGATTCCAAGAGCCTTCCTTCCATTTCTTTATGTATGTTTCTATTTAATTCAACATTTCTTCTGAAGTAATTTCCAATATGCCGATTCTGATTAATTAAATGTAATTATTGTTAAATATAGTTCAATATAATTATTGACTTCAATTTTCTAAATTAGTCACTGTCCTATTTGTTTTTAAAATTATATTTTGTTAGAGAGGAACCATTGTACAAGATTTTTTTAACCCAAAAAAGGTTTCAATGTTTTTTATTCTAAATATAAATAAACGGATTTACATATTTGACAAATTGAGGCTCTTTTTTGCATGATTTAAAAACACACTGAAACCCCATCTCTAAGTTTTTCAAGGGAGCAACAAACAAAGTGAGGAAATGAAAAATGTATGGTGAGAAATGGAATAATTACATAAAATTAAAATTTATGTTCTAAACTTTTAGACTATAGTGCCAGAAAATTTGTAATTGTAAAAACTGGCATAATTGGGGATGTTAAGTTGTTATATTTAATTTTGCAAACATGTTTAAATAATTTTATATGTAAATACTAAAATTCAACACAAAAATAAAAAATTAAATTAGCATAAAATATATACAATGATTGTTCCCCTAAATGTGGGGAAATTTTACTTAAAATATCTGGAATTTCAACCGTCATTTTTAGATTGCGGAAAAACTGTTTAGTACTTTTACAAAATTAAGTAACATTTCAGTATGGCTTTTTGTTCAAATGAAAACTAACTCCAAAGGAAGACCTTAAACAAAAAGGTCAATTACACTGCAACTGCTTTGAATTTAGTTTGAGACAATAATTTTACCTGCTTTTATTGTTCAGTTTGGTAATGTGGAGTATTGTCGACATAATTTTTGGCCTTTTTTGACACTTCAAATGAATTTCAAACATATTTAAACGTAAAACCTGTGGTGATGAAAAATGACAAAATCATTTATTGGAGGGAATATTTGTACGAAGAAAAATGGGATTTGAACATTTCAACAACATTTGAACAACAAACATGCTTCTTACTACTGACGTATTGACCGACGTTTGTAATATTTCTAGGCTGTCTTATCGTCGGCCAGCAGAAAATCCAACAAGAAGAAGAAAAAGAAGACCAAGTCAGGTTCAGGAGACAAGGCCATGGAGGAAGGTGACGATGAAGGAGCTGATTAGTGAACCTCTGTACAGACTTAACATTACCATTTACTCTTGACTCCATCCTTTTCATGTACAATCTGCCCGGTGATGTTTTCTGTTTGCTGATCAATTAGCTACACTCTGTGAAACTTGTAATGTCTTGCAATCGATTGTTGTTTTGTACATTTTATATCATACATTAGTTAATCAAATTAAAGTATAACAGTGTTTAAAAAAAATTAACGCACTCCATGTGAACAATTTGTGCATAAATTTGTAAGGGCAAATATATTGGGTCATTCAGCCAATAGTGTGTTGAAGTTACACTCGAGTTTTTAGTTAAATTTAGTACATCTAATACAACACAACTAATTTGTCTTCTTATACTGTATTGTAATTCACTTTGCTACAAAACTTGGGAACAAATTTATGTTGATTTAACATTTCGAAATGCACATGCAAATGTTTTATACATTTGCTGCACACATGTATTTGTATATAAAATTATCACTTGTCGGGAAAATCACAACTGTGAAGATGAATAAATTGATCAATTTTAACCTTACTTGTCTTTGACTTTTCTTCTAATCTGTCTTATATATAACATATGTCACTATCATATTATAATTAATTATGCCAATGTAAAACGAGCTTCCAGTGTCTATACACATATTTATTTATTTTTACATTAGATATACTTTAATTCTTATTATTTATTAAAATATTAAAAGTTTCAGACCATTTCCTTAATGTCGTAAATAACTCGTGCTGATTGGGATTTAAACCTCAGACCTTTGTTCCGTGAGTCCACAATATTACCACAGGAACACAACCCTGTTTTATACAGATATATCTTCAAATACCGCACGCAACTTCACTGACAAAGAAACTCAGGCAAAGAAGAAACTTTCACATTCTATCACCTCTTCACAATACTTCGACATAAAAATATTTAATAAAATCGCAACAAGATTATTATCATATATATTATACGCCAAGTAAGTAAAAGAGCGAGGTAGGGCATTCCGATAATGAGGAGTATAGTTATGTTTCAATTACGCATTGTTAAGTTAACGTGTAAAATGAGATTCCTGTGTATTTTACTGCTCTGAAAATAATTACTAAAAATTACAATAAGCAATCTAGGTTTTTATTAATATTTTATATAAAAAAATATCTTCAAAATTCCTATTACAAATTGTCTTTTAAATCATTTATAAATTGAAGCTAGCATATCAAAATTGGAATTATTTCATAAATACTTTAACAATTTAAGTTTTAGGCAATCTCATTTATGATACCCTAGAAAAAAAAGTATAGAAAAAATCATCACATTAAAAACATTAACGTAAATTAATAAAATATAAGACAGCATCAAGTAATTTTCCTCCTGAAACACTACCGACAGTGGGTCAAGTAAGTTTGGGAACCTGTGACGTAATGTCGTTCCGTCAGTATTACATGCACTGTTGGGTCATATTTCTTCTTCCGGTAGTATGGACATCTGTTTTTCACCTGATACCATGACCACCTTGGCTTCTTTTACATAATAAACATTATGGCTGATCGTCAGCTGGGATGAGTGAAAACAAATCATTTAATGTGGCATCTGTATTCCGGCTAAACATAATACAACAACATAGACAATCCAGCTGCGACACGACATATCATGCATAGTAGGAGTCTCCAAACCAAATGTGAATTATGATCTGACAATGAATTAAAAATACATTACAATCTATTCACCTTTAAAAATGTGAAATTATCAGCCTAGCGCTTCAGGTACCAGTTAAGGGAAACAAAATAACCTTTCAAAATAAATCTACTTTAGGACATAACCTTCAGTGATCCAACTGGCTTCCGTATCTTGGTGCATCTTGTTTTTATTAAAAAAACTAATAGTCAAACAAACCAAGCATTGTAAAAGATCACACCTATACCTGGGCCCCTGGTTGCTATGGAAACGATTCGCATTTAAACAATTTAACAAATTACAACAGGGACGGAGACCATTTTAGAGAAGGTAATATGGAAGTCTAGGCATCTACAGGGCACATGACCTGTCATTGGCTGGTTTAAGTGGCCACTTTACACACTAACATTCACCATTTTCCCTATATTTTAACATCCGTATTTCTTCCATTTGTTGATTTAGTGAAGTTAAGAGGCTGAAATCTTTATTGTTCCGATTTAATTATTGGTTTTCGTAGTCGTGCCGCCAGTGTGAATCCTGACTACGGGTGTTTTCAATATTTAATTGCTCGTTTAAACCTACATATATAAATTCAACTTTTTTTGGTTTATTCCATAGATCTATCTTTTGTTTATGCATATATTTTATATTCACATATATTTAGTATTTTTATTAATCGCATGATGTCAGTCTGAGATTCCCATTGTATGTGGCCGACACATTAATATATTATGTATATTGTTTAATAACATTTGACCTCTGAAAAAATATCAATCCTCCCTAATATTATATATAAGGGAGGATTAATATTTTTTAGCTAAAATTAAATTTCTGAATTTAATCCAGAACTGCCAAAGATCAAAATTTGTTTATAATGTGAAGGTAAGAGATTTACTGATGTTTGTCAGTAAAGTCTACTGAAATATTCTATCCAAAAAAAGGTCAATACGTCTAACTATATTTTGCCAGTAAAAATTGGTACTTTGTAACCGAGGAAGGCAACTAAAAAATACAAATATTGAAACTTGAAGATAGAAAAATACAGTTGATTATACCAACAAACATCTTTAATTATGCCGACAAAACAAGAAAAACTAAAATAAGTATATCATAGTATGCAGTGATGCACTTAGCATAATTTAGAATCAGGTTGTGGTCCCGTGGCTAGGTTTGCGGACTCACGGATCAGAGGTCTGAGGTTCGAACCCAACTTGATTTCCATTTTCTATTAGTGAGTGATTTACAACTTGTTGAAAATAACAAACAAAATTGAAATATTTTGGTGAATTATAAAAACGCTAATATTTCTTTTTTTTTAAGCTTGTACAATGCGAAATATTTCCTTTTTTTTTTGCTTTCAATTTATTGTTTTCCTACTAATGACATAATTTATATTTTAGTTTTTCCAAAATAAAATATGAATTCTCAATATATTTTAACTTGTTCTATTCAGAAATTATTCTACTCATTCATCCGATCACGCCTGAGTCTGTCCAAATAGTGAAAAATATTGTCGCTAACGGCGCACATTGTTTTATTTTCATCCCAGCTAGATGTTAGAAATTCATCTTTGAACTCTGAAATGATTACGTCATGAAGGTGTACCAAGTAATCAGCGTGATGCTTACTTTTGATGCCTAATATAAGCAACGACTAATGGGTGCTTCCGAAAGTATAAATATTTTTTACGATTTCTTAGTTGCATTTATTTGCTCATTGTGGCTCTACGATTAAGGTTGTATTTTGAATTCTAAGTGTTTGTTTTTGGTTATGAAAAAAAATGTGTCGGAAGTTATGGGTTTTCCTCGCATAAATTATACTGGATGTTCCTACAAAAAAACACATAAATATGTTATTTTGGTTATTTGAAAAATTGGTGATATTATGGTATTAAATAATCAAATGTCAAAACATGTTTTGATAAAAAAAAGTTATATATTCAAAACAGCTAATGTTTAATTTAATTCAGTTATGGTTTTTTCTTGCAATACATTGCATCATATTCTTACTTTTCGCTAAGTACACATTTTTCAGAAAAGAGATTTTTTATTTTTTTATTTTGAATCTTGAAATAGTTCACACATAAACATATTCTTACGTGTACTCTAATAATAACAATGTAGGTACATAGTATATTTAATTTATAAATTGTTTAACACATATTTCTTAACCTTCTGTTTGAATTTTGTTTTTATTTCTTCATATATGTTTTTTCTTAAATCATAATACATTTTACTGCCTCGTATAAAATTCAATTTGGTGACTTCGCCTTTTTTTCTAAACGAGAATCTGATTTTTACCTTTCTCTGGTATTGTGATCATGTTCATGTTGGCGGTTTGGTAAAATTTTTTCAAATGTTAAAAAGGAACCCGTTCTGGGGACTAGAGAGTGAGAGACGAGGATGTGTAGTTGTCTATAGCCGCATTGCCTAATGGACCTATATAAGGGCGCGTAACACGTCACTCGCCCTTCTCTGCCTTCACCAGTATTCAAATTCACTTTAAAGTATCCTTTTTTTAATCTCTGTATTTTCGTGTGTTGTTGAACCAGAAATTGTAAGTTACTAAAATTATTTTATTTATTCATTCCTTGAGGCTAAATTCATTTAATCATATGTTTTTACATGAAATAACAAATAGCTACTATCTAGTAGAGTATAATAAAATACCTCGACATAGTTAAATGGGCACTTTCCTCTACGATACTTCAATATATAGATATGTGAAATAATTCTGTCAGATGAATATCACCTGCATCAATGGAGGTTTTACACTCTTTAACTTCACAAAAATTATCAAATGGAAGTGTTGAAGTATGGATGTTCAAATATGGGTAGAATGGTTAATGCTACAGTGTGTATAAAGTGGCCCCTTAAACCAGTCAATGACAGGCCATATGCCCTCTAAATGCCTAGATTACTAAATTCCCACCTCTAAAACATTATTTATCCTCTATTGTTACCTACTCTTTAAACGCATGCTTTTATGTAGATTTCAATTTCATGATAATCTAATATATTCATTTCAGCGAACTATCATATATGATAAAATACATTAATAATCATATTTAGCACAATCTTTCACCGTGGCGGGACGAAATATATTGCAAGAGTTTTTTTCGAGAAGTTTTAACGCCTAGCTTGTATTAAACGAACCACTGTGCGACGCTAACCGCGCCATCGCCCGCGATCGCGCTGTATCGTCAAAAACACTACCTACCTTGTATAATAAATAATAATCTCTGGTCGAAAAGCGCGAGGCAAAACACAAAACTGAGAAACAGCAGCGAGCAATATCTGTGTATCTATGAGCGGAGCGTGAATCGTGAACAGCTGAACAATATATATATATATATATAGCAAATAGCAAAAACGTTCGAAATATCGAGGGGGGTGGTGGCTTCGCGGCTCGTGTCAGTGTTGGTTTTTATACTTTTATTTGTGACACGGATGGTTTTGCTATCGTAATAACATCCTTAATAGAGAGTGATCGATCGTTTGCAATATAGTGATTTCCCGCCCAAAGGATTTGTAATGCTGAACTCGAGAATACTAGATTTGCTCTTCACCGAAGCCAGCTGTCAAGAGGTGGGTAAGTTTATTGACAGTTTCACTAATATTGTCTGTCAATTTCTTATTCTCAGTTATTAACATGTTCGGTAATCTCGATAAATAGTTTTGCAAACATTTGTACTTGATTACATTTTTAGTCGAGGATTTGAGGTTTATTTCTGTATACGGATGTCCTTGACATTGAAAATCTTCTTGTCCCATTCGGTTTTGACTGTTACCTGTTAACTATTACCTAAGTTTACCGATTACGCCACAGCATACTTCTATAATAAATATACTATACGAACTGTGAACTAATATTTTATTATAAATATTTTATCATTTATCAGTATAGAGAATGCAGTCGTCATAATATAATATATATATCATATTTATATGTATAGCACACGTAATATGTATATAAATCGTACTATTGTGAATCTGAGATATAGTAGCATAGGTAAAATATCACTGAAAGTGTTTTTTTTTTCATAATTAACCAAAACGTACAATCTTTTGATTTTTTTATGCACGCAAATTATAATTATATGGGCAAAAAGGAAGTTATGGCAATAGGCTATAGGGCAAACGTTGTCTTCTCTCGATATTTCACGTCTCCGGATGTGCTATTTATGCATTATATAAATATTATATGCGTAAGTACGGCCTCGTGGTGTAATGGTCAGCGCGTTTGCCTACCATGCAAGACGTCTCGGGTTCGATTCCCGACATGGTTGATATGAAATATGTATTTAAAAGGGTGTTTTCACACTAGAATATTTCATAGTCCCTGGACTGGTACCTGAAGCGTAAGACTGATCACCTTACCTTCATGTAACAAAATTGATCGAGATGCACCATTAGGTGTGGAAAGGGAATGACGATGATTATGAAGTACCCAATAATTATAATAAGGAATAAAATGAACGTATCTGTTGGGTACAAATATTGTGCATAGGTAATATTAGTTACTATAGGTAGGTAATATGCGGGTTGTGTGCGGGTAGGTACGGTGGCCAGGTAGGTACTCGCGATCGTCATCGATCGCTACCTAATAATTAACATTCAACGGTAAAGTTGGTACAATATTTTTGTTTACTCATTTTCTTGCATTATTGAATAATATTTACTTTTGAATACCTACTTATCAAATAATCGAGGTCACTCATGGACGAGCGATAATCATAATAATATATTGTTCTAGATGCACCACCTACAGTGGTTGGCCGTTGGCCTGATAATTAGCCCAACCCATAGAATTAAGAATAGTCCAGAAGGAGCGTAGAATCATATTTGAATACATCGGGCATGATTTGCTAATTACAATGAAATGTGATCCCATCCTGTCTCTTTAAGATCCTAACAGTACCGCGAAACCGTCCAATTTTGTCCAATCTATGATCAAATTTACCGAAATCAAATGGAAATATGTTTTTTTAAAGGTTGATCATAGATTAGACTGTTTGTTTCGCGGTATGTCTGCACTTTAAAAGGACACAACACGACATAGTTAAATTCAAATCAAGAGTTGCGTACTGAGTGACGTCTACAAAGAAACTAATGGGTCAAAACGTAAAACAACTCATTTATGAGTAGTT
The DNA here is from genome assembly GCF_059751315.1 of Micrasema longulum. Taxonomy (NCBI): domain Eukaryota; kingdom Metazoa; phylum Arthropoda; class Insecta; order Trichoptera; family Brachycentridae; genus Micrasema; species Micrasema longulum. The sequence continues at coordinate 51,905 of NW_028277626.1, forward strand.
TAGTCGCCTTCTGTTTGATGCTCGTATGCGGTTTTCGTACTATTCTTAATTCTATGGCCTAACCTAATTAGACATAAAATGCATATTATTATCACTTTTCCAGTTCAATTCTAAATAATTCGTAAATAAAAGTAATGCAGTGTATTTTTTTATAGGCTTATCAAGAAAATAAAATTCAAAACATAGGTTGTGGTTATTTAGGAATTTCAATACGTTATAAGTTACGTTACATATAAATACGTTATATCTACCTATACTTTATTTTTTTATTGCATTGAGTGATTCAATTATTGAACTTTATTTTCGCACACTATGATTTATCAGTTAGCTTCTGGAAAACATGATTAACATTTACTGGCTACTTGACAGTAGCAAATATATGTTTTTTTCGTCTATTTTAAGCCTCTTTATTTATTATGTTTAAATCCCTTTTGCGATTTTAGTTGAATTTGACAAATGATATTATCCTCATGCGCTTTAAAATTTTTGGGGGTTTGCCCGTCTTTTTGTAATATTTGTTTTAGAAATTTCGCTTATTAAAAGCATAATATTAGTATCATAACAGTAACTCCCCTTAATCGTCACCCTCCTAACTTTATCACATTAATTAACTCTATCGTAAAATTTTTCAAAAGCAAGTAATGGGGAAATTTGCAATCGCCTCAGTAATACTGATCATTTCTTGAATCTTTCGACAGTAAAAATCCGGGGGTTAATTCTGGAAATGCCCATGTGAAAAAAGTTCATTGTTCAGAAGAGGGGATTGTTTATTTCTTAGTGTGATGGTCTCAAACCCGTATGTGAGGACTGGCAAAATACTGGAATCAAACTCTTTTCGTTTAAAATTGATGGGGCTTTGGTCATTTTTAAAAATATGACGCAAGTTTTCCGAAAGCTGCCCCCCCCCCCCCCCCCGAGTCTCGATCCTTCGATTGATCTCTCTCGTTTGATTTTCCTTTCCGAGTACAATTTTATGTCCGGGATATACATATACGTTTACTGCCTCTATGGGTATATCATCTGTACGTATCCTTGCAGGAGTGGGTGCCATCGCTTTATTTTTATTCGAGTTCATTCGTAGTCCTACTTTTTCGGAGACTATGTTTGACTATTTTAGCATGAGAGGAAGTCTCTCAGCATCCCCACTTATCGAGGCGACGTCATCACCAAATCTCGGCTGATTTCAGTGCGCTCTATCCACTGATATCCCTTCATTGTCCCAGTCGAGTTCTTCAAATGCATATATTTTATATTCCAGGGTCATTGTAAATAGTTTTGAGGATATCGTGTCTCCTTGTTGGACTCCTCTTTTTACAGGTTCCTCTTCAGTTAGCCAATCATCGTTTACGAATACTTGTAAATTAGCGTTGTCATATATACTCCGAATCTAATTGGCATATCTGGAGTCTATGCGTGCTTGATGCACCGCTTCAATTACTGCCCAGACTTCGACTGTGTCGAATGCTTTCTGATAGTCAGATAGTCATCATAGGCCAAGCCTACAGAGGCACATTTAATTCGGAGCATCTCTCCATAAAAGTGCGTAAAGCGTCGATATATATGTATGCACTAGTTGCGTCACCCGTCTTGTGTTCCATTTAACTTAAGTTCCGGAACTTAAGTTAAGACTCGTAGTCAGTAAATGTGAAGCGGCGTAAAAAAGCGCAACACATCTACAGCTTCGAATTCACAGTAAACTGGCATAGACAGTTAGTCTTTTTTACTCTACTGGATAGCTCAATTATAGTAATACAATACATTCGTTTATAAGAGTTCATTTTTTGAAAAAATCTAAGAGCAATTTTTATAGTAAACACAAAATAAAACTTTCGTATAATATGGATGTTTGATACAATACTATTCAACTCGGTGACGCAAACATATTTAAATGTTATAAATAGCAATTTATTTGTATAAGTAATATGAAGATGTGAGAAATGTAAGAAGTAGCGTCTTATAGATATAAACAAGTGGGGGAAGAAGTTGAGTATAGAATGTAAAGCATAATATTATTATACAATAATAAGAACATAATCAGAATAACAAAAATACAATTATGTGTCCAGAACATTGTGATGTATTTTATTATGTTTGTTTTGGGAAGAGTATCTATATATTTATAATACAATAAGCAGGTGTGATATGTTAATATATAAGTTATTAAAATTGAAAATACAGATACGCCCATAAAATAAAAAAAATGAATAATAACAAACATATAAAAGCACGGAAAATGTGAGAAATAAGATAAATATTTAAAATAAACAGGCAGTGTAAAATGCAGTAGGATATTTTAGAAAACATGTTTTTGCAGTAGAGTATGTAAAATATATATATATATATATGCATAGTATATACAGAGTATTGTGATATTTGAGAAAAGTATAAAGTGAATTCAGACTGAGTAAAGTGAGTGTGATTATGAAGTGATTTTACTCGACTATATAAAGTTCTTTTAAAATCATTTCTCAAAAGGGTTCTCGATCTCTGTTGAAATGTTGATCATTATTTATGTTTTGACCGCAATAAGTTTTTATCCACATCACTTAATATTATAAAGTACTTACTCCGAATAAGGAATTCAACATTAGTTTTAAGCGTTAGCGAAAATCAATTAAAGAATATCTCAGGCTGGGTAAAAAATCTTATATAATAATATTTATTATGCGAAGTAGGTGTTTATTAAAAAATATAATAGATCGGTCTATTAGAAGCTAGTGGGTACTCGTACAATAACACGAAAAGAAATACGATGGATGGTTAAAATATAATACAAGATAAAGTGATACACGGGACTCTGAACAATTCACGCCCGTGAACGGCGCGGCTTGTATTTGCTAGAAACTATAATATCCGTGTCGAGTGTCGAGTGTCGAGTCAGACCACTCGGAAGAAAAGTGATGAGTATTAGAGAAAATAAATTAAGGAAAAATAAAAAGTAAATTAAATATTTTCAAATGCGTGTAGGTACATAGTACATATGTATATATTGTACATGTGTTACATTATGTATGTACGTAACCATTATTGTATCGTCAAGGTCGAATATGCCATTTTACAGAAATACGTTTTGGGTATCTTTATATTATATATAATTCCTCTGTACGTGTGATGTCACCGAACTCCTCCTAAACGGCTTAACCGATTTACGTGCGGTTTTCAGAGAAATATAGATCTTTGCGTTGTGCGTGTTCGTAGATATCAACATCTTCAATCTAATATGTAAAAAGGAAGTTAGGAGCATACATGTTTTATTCATCAATCTACCAGGGTTGCATTCGAGGAGAATGCATTTACAAAAAAATAGAAAGATGTTGTTTTTTTGAGTATATATTTTTTTGTTTTTTAATGTTTACAAACAGCATTTATTTTTTGTGGATCTCAATCAGATTTTTTCCTTAAATTTCTTATAATTTCTCCCCATTTATTTATTTTTACTGGATTTTTGGTGCTACTAAAATAATATTAAATTCAATACAATTTTTAAAATCGTATACGTACATAAGTACACCCCTCTGTTGAATATGCCATATTTGAAAAAATATTTATTTATGTTTTGGAATTCAACCATAAACAAGTACCTAGGTACCTACTTAAATTTAATATTTGAATATTAACAATTTTTAGTTTTGAAATTTAATCACAAATAAGTACCGAGGTACCTACTTATCAATGAAAAGTCTTTTTCCAAGGTAATAAATAGCAAGCAAGCCAACGTTCGGGCAGGACAACGTCTGCCGGGTCCGCTAGTGAAGAATATATCTACTTATTGTAGCAAATTCAGGAAAATAATAATTTATGTATGTATGCTAAAGGCTTTTTCAATTGGCGCGGGTAGATTTTGACGGCCCGTGGCGGCCATTTTGTTTTGATGACATCTGTCAAATATTTTTTTAATTATTAAGTCACTTATGCCAAATCACCATGGCAAGTTACACAATTAAACAGCACGTTCAAATGATAAGATTTTATTATCAAAATGAGTGTTCGTTAGTGCAAACGTTGCGCGCATTGCGCCCATTTTACGGTAGACATCACGTCACGGCCATCACGGCCCTTCACAGTCAACTCTTCAACTTTTGGTGGCCAAATCGGAGACAACCGGTTCGGTTATCAATCAGCCAACACTCGTACGTTCAAGGAACGCAAGATCGGCCGAGAACATCGCTGCTGTCCGTGAAAGTGTACAGCAGAACCCGGGGCAGTCGATTCCTCGCCATGCACAAGAACTCGGCCTTTCTCAGACTTCAGCTTGGCGAATATTGCGTCGGGACTTAGGCCTACACCCGTACAAGATCCGACTGACCTATGAGCTCAAAGTTCATGACCTTGGTATGAACTAGGAGAATAGGTCGTAATTCTGGTATCAATTTGCCAAACTTTGGCGATAAAATAGAAATACTAAGTCGGTGGTTCGGCGGTCGGTGTGTCCCCGTGCTCCTCCGCGACACCGGGGCTATTTCCGTTATCCGGGAAAAGCCGCCGTTTGCAGTTTACATAATAATCCGGAGTATGTCTCGTGATTGAGAATCTTGACCGTTATATTTAGACACAGCTGACCGGCCATTTTGGCTTTCGGATTATCTCACTTCGCGGAAAATAGCAAACCGCGGATATCTGAATGTCCGAATAAAATTATCAGTACCTATATATTATACCTACTATACGTACATCGATAGTATAGTATAATCAGTTTCATACGTATTTAAAATTAAACGGCGGATTTCATATTCTCGCGAATGGGGATTGAGGATTCTGAACATCTAAGTTAAAATTACCCGCTTCTAAAGTATGAGGATGACCTAGCTAGAATGTTCCACATTTATTTACATTATTTAGCTAATTGTATTACGACAAATTCATGATCTCTTATTCAATTGTACGAATGATAAACGGGATTGAAAATATCCGAAACATACCTTCTCTTGACCTTGACTCATTTTCCCAGACCGAATATTCGGAATTCCACAAACCATTCTGACGCGGGGCCGCTTCGATAATATACAGAATACAGATTTTCAGTAAGAACTGATAATAACGATGATTGGCTAATTTATATAGCGCCATTTTTCTAAAAATTGAGCTCAAAGGCGCTTTACAATGTTATACTTTGACATATTTATAGACTTACGTGGAAACATAAAAAGAAAACCTGTTTTTAAATTATTATTTTTACCATAACTACTGTATGTTTTTTAATCTAAGAGTCCTCTCCAGGAGTACCTAAGTACTATAGCGGCCCATTGGTTTTCCTAGTTCTAAAATTTACATTTATACTGCGTTTTATTTTAAATATAATTTTATATAATAGCCTAACTACGACCAAATGAAGTCGTCTTTAGCAGACGAGAACTTCTTTATATTTCAATTTGTATAGTGAAAATAATTATGTTGTACCTATAAATGTGACAGCCATTTCGCGACAATCGCGTGAGTGCAGTTTGCGTTATCTTCTATTTACCACAGAGATGTTAATCTCGCGAATCGATCAATACAAATATGAGTACAAATTGCCAAACTGTTGCCCAAATAATACAATTAGATAAGCGAATATATGATTTATGTACATTCTGTGCGTGTTTCTGCCTTGAACCGGTTTTATTCCAGTGTCTGACACACCGACGCACGTCACATGTATGCGCGGATTATGGATGGATATTATCTGACCGCGGGCGCGGATACAGATGATTATATAATGAGCATTACATACATTACGTAAGTAAGCATGATCGTCCGCGTCATCTGTGGCCTGTGGCGTGCCGGCATGGCGGGCATGGAGCATGGACGCGGACGGCATGGACGCTCAGTCTCAGTGCGCTTAGTACGTACTACGTGTACGTGATAATAAACCCACGTGTAGGAGGTCTCCTGTCAGAAGTCGTGGTGCGTGTTTCACTAAAAAATACACACGAGTCTTGGGAGGGGGGGGGGATTGCGAGACGTTTCTATATGCGCCACATAAAATTCGAAAAAAGTGATGCCGACGTTTAATTCTAAGAAAGATTTTAAATAGTCTTATTGTCTTAACGCATGTAAAATCTCGTAGTTTTGTATCCAATATGCATGCTATTCTTGGTATTTTTTAAAGAGTCAATCGATCAATAATGTTTATTTTTTAACTTGACGTAAATGCTGTCCGATTTGTCGCAAACACTTTTGCAATCGAGACCTCTTATTGGCAGAAACTCTCTCCCTCGCAGAGATCTGGATTGATAGCTGTTATCTCATGTCCATGTTTTCCTGTAGGGCACTTATTGTTGGCAAATGACTGTATACATTAGATTTGAGCTAGCCGCATTAGAAAAAGCGCACGCGTGATCAGGTGATCATGGGAGCCAGTTATGGATGTAAAATTACGTAATTTTTATAAATTACAGTAATTTTACCTTGAAACATTTAGACTTTTTTTATCTTACTAGACGCACAGTTTTAGCTTTATTCTGACAAATATGTTAGTTGAAGTGTAAAAACTGTTTACTGGCGTTAAGATGACGTCATTTTTATAAATTGCGAACTAAAAATCATTTTACAAGTTTTAAAAAAGTTATTAGCCTTTTACAATTATGTTTTAAGATGTTGAAGATATTTTGTGTCATACAATCGATTTCTTTGAAAAAGTTACGATGCGAGATGCCTTGGGAATCTTTGTGAACACCATGTGCTCCAACTAGGGAGCAGACATGGAATGATGCCTTTAAGTTGGTCAACTATCGGATAATTAGTAAAAAGTTAGTGCAATACCGCTTTTCTGCATTTTTGATATAATCTATTTGATGTTCAAACGTGTGTGTATTTTTGAAAGTATTGGTCGGAAGAAAAAAAACAATTACGGTTTTAAGTAAATTTTATTTTCTCTCAGACTTTTGTGTATTTTTTTCTAAAATCTATAGGGACGTAATAATACGGAAGAAACTGAATGATTTTTTCGATTGCGGCATGATCTGTGGTCGTTCAAGGTCACAAACTTAAAGTTTTACTTAGGGCCATATATCCACCGACCCTGTTTAGTTTCAAAACATAATAGCCTTTTTTTTTACCAAAAAGGTGAAAAAAGTGCATAACGAATGACCTTGAACGTCTCATAATAAATCTCGACAACCACTCGATGGATCTAAACCTGGTTTTCTCTGTCACGTAACGTGTCCTAAAACAAAGCTACTCGTATTTGTTATATCTTCGAAAAATTAAAATTAGTACGTCATATTCGTTGTTTACCGTAAAATACCGGGGTAATTTTACCGCCTTACATCTCTAGACCCAGTATAATATGTCACCAAAGCGACTGATTAATTTTCCTGAAAAAATGCTCCTCATTTTTGTTTTAGCGGTATGTGGTATGTGCCGTGGTCCCATTGCGCTGTAAATGAGTTATGTTTTTGAAGCCATTATGTTGCTGCGACTCCGGTATAGAAAAGTTATCCATCATCGCGAAATATCGTTCTGAAGTAACTGTTTTGTGATTACAAAAAAATATACCCGATTACACGTCACGTCGGCTGAAAATGGGGCACCAAACAGCGGTCTTCAGACTACGGAGTGACTTTTGATGGACTGCTTGTGAAATTTTTCTCCCTCCAGTAGCACATTTCTGTTTTTTGACGCACTCTCCGACGTAAAAATGCGCCTCGTCACAAAATAAATGGTATTCGAACAAGTCGCGCTAGAAAATCCTTTCAAAATCACTCCTGCATAGTTTTTCCTCCGTGTGTAAACATCTTCTTTCAGCTGCTGGGTGATTTGCAACTTAAGGACTGAATTTCAAATCTTTCGTCAAAATGTTGTGTACCGAAGAATTTTCAATGCCAGTAGATGCTGTAACCTTACGGTCAGATTTGCGCGGATTTCGCAAAAAAAATTCTCACACGGTTTATGTTTTCCAAACTCGAAACACATGTTGAAGATTTGGGTCTAGGTTCATTTCCAAATTATCTTCTTGTTTAAACTTCTGCACTCGAGTCGATATCAACTGGTTCGACGGCCATCACGTAATCTTCGGACATCTAACTGAGGACAAAAACGTTGCCTTGCCGCATTGGTCGCGAAATGTACCTCAACCGATGATTCCCCCATTTTTTTGCTGCCTTTACCCTCTACTATACCCAGAGAGGCCAGAGAGGCTCGTCAGCGGGTGGGAAAGCGAGGATATGGAAGGAAGTTGTGAAAAATACACCACAACACCCAGACCGATTGAGAAAAATCTTTATTGGATTTTTAAAAATTTAATTTGCCGAATCTGCCAGAACTGCTTTGCCGAGAAATTAAAAAAAATGCCGGCGGATACACTGTGTCATTTTATTTTCATTAAAAAAATATTCAGTGGGTCCAGTGGTAAGTGGTAAATAGTGGCAGTTTTCATTAGCCACATAATATGTACCTACTATGCTATGTACCTTACTTAGGACTTAGGTGTCAACAGGAAAACCAATTTCCGTAAAAGCTAAAGCAAACAGAAATATAAGAACTTGACCATTTCTAGCTTCTAGCTTCTAACACACTCGGTGGGTATACGAGTACGTGTACGTCGTGTACTTGAAGGGCCGCGGCCGGAGGTATAATTAATAACGTCATTGCAGTGCGGTGACTATACACAGGCTGTGATATAATGGCTCGGGTTCGACTCCCGGGGAGATCACACAAAATAAAAGAAACACTGAAATAACGTAGTGTATGCTACCTTAAGAGCGAATATTTCTTCTCATGCTCGCGCGCCGATTATTCCGACTTTTGACTTGTCCATCATTAGGTGTTTGTTGGATTTGGTCATGCCATGTCTTTCTCGGTGTTCCTCTAATTTTGCATCCATCAACATTCACATCTTAAATATTTTAGCCGTTCTTTCGCTGTCCATTCGCTCCACATGTCCAAATTAACGCAGAGCTCATTTCTTGATTTTGTCGATAATGCTTATCTCAGCCTTACATAGTGTACGGATCTCAACATTTGTGCATCTATCGTACATAGTTTCACCGCAGGTTGGCACTATCGGAAAATATGTATGCGTAAATGGTATATCTTTTTTTTATATTTTTTTTTATTTTTCATTTAAAATTTATTTATTAACTCTTATGGATTATTTCGTTCATTTTACAAAAATAATATATCTTTTTTTACCATGCTCTGTTATTGATAATAATATTTTTTACACCTTTTGAAAAGTTTGTCCGAGTCTTTTGTTTAGTTTTGTCTGGTAGTTTCTTGTATAATTTCAGTCCCTGATTTATTAGTCTCGATTATCCTCGTCTCGTTTTGGAATTTTGTATGCGATATTGTTCTGACATTCTTGTATTATGTTCATGTTTATTCCAATTATTTTCAAGTTTTAGTTCTTTGTCTAGAATGATATCAGTGGCTAACTTATTAATACATTTGAATGATTCTAGTTGAAAAAGTTTATTAACATTAAATTGTTTTTTTAAAGAGTTCTTTAGTTAGTCTGAGATAAGGGAGGTCATAAACTATCTTCAATATTTTTATATTTTATTTATATAGTTTTTTTGTCTGCACATTTTGCCGCAATGTTGACGAAGTTGGTCGTATCGTCAACTTTTACTTTTAGTTTATATTAAAAATAAAAACAAACTTATGGACACGGCAAACATTATTCTTGCATTTATTCAAGAATAATTCAAAATAACATGACAAATTATTTATGTAGTTCATAAAGATGGAAAATAAATTTTAAACTTTGAATGCTTTTATCTCAAAACTGGAGTTTCGTCCTTACGACAAGATAGAACCGGGGTGACGAGTGACGACATGAGGACATGACCGAACACCGCCACCGCACCACACCGCGCACCGGTATATTGTACCTATACAATCTATACATATTATAGTTATAGATTGCAGTTCTGTTCCGACGTTGATGTTATCATTCTAACCTCAAGGTTGATCAATCAAGTCACTGGGGGTTATAGCCGATTACAATAATAAATAAATCATATTTTGTTTTAGAGGTATGTCCGAAATTTTCCAAGCTTGAGAAAGTTGGACACAGAACTTCAAATGAAAATCCGGATTTACCTGTACAATTAATATCATTCGAGTAGAGGTAACTGAATAGAACTTCTGGATGTCAGGACCTACAGAGCGGCCGACATTTAAAGTGACCATGAGTTAGTCGTCGCTAAGATCTGACTGCAGCTAAAACGTCTTCCAAAACCTCCTCGGCGAAAGACAATCGACGTGGAGAAACTAAAGTCTGATGACACGAGACAGAGATTCGATGATATGGTCAGTCAATGCATTCAGCTGATTGACGGCCAACCCCCCACTACAGACCTTATTGAAGTGGAGTGGGGAAATCTCGAATCAGCACTTTTTTCTTCCACGAACGATATTCTTGGATTTCAGATAGCACATGGGAGATAATAGAGGAACGCGCCAAACTTCAAGCACTGAGAGATAGTGAAGATGACCCTAACCAAGTGGACACCCGTAGAGATGACTATAGGCACCAGGGTTGTTTAGTCAAACGTTCTGCAAGACTGGATAAACGCCGTCATCTAGATTCGTTAATTGCAACTGCGGAACAAGCTGCTCGAATAAATTAAACCCTGAAACTTTTCAAATCACTCGTAAGATCTGTGATAAACGCACGATCACCCCAGAAGTTGTAAAACACTCTGATGGAGTGATCGAATCAGACACAGACCGCGTAAAGGAAATATGACGTGGTCATTTTCAGAGAGTACTTAATCGCCCCTCTCCTCCTTTTACCCTCGATATCTCAATAGAGACTGCATTAAACATTTCGCGGGCAGTAAACATTCCTGATAGTTCTCTGGCACTGTCTGAATTGAAAATTGCCGTGTTAAACTTGAAAAACAGAACGGCACCAGGGGTTGATGAAATACACCCGGAATATCTCAAAAGCCGCATCACCGGCATTATTGGCCTTTTACACCAACTAATGACGAGGTATGGGAACAAGAGAGGTGCCCGAGAGACTGGGTAAATGTGGAGATTACCGCATTCCACAAAAAGGGTGATCCATTAAACTGTGATGACTATCGTGCCATCGCGCTACTAAGTGTACCAAGCATCAAGCGGAGGCGATACGGTCGGCTCGGCCATGTGCTGCGGATGTCTCCTGAGAGCCTTAATCACGCTTGCCCGCTTTACAAGGCATCGGGTTCTCGACGTCCTGGACGTCCACTGCTGACTGTTCGTCGGCAGCTCGCGTCAGAACTGCGGGACGCGAACCTGACTTGGTAGGATGCACAGAAGCTGTCAGCCAACAGTGATGCTTGGAGGATCTTTGTGGACACCATATGCTCCAGCTAAGGAGCGGACACGGAATAATGAATGAAAGAGGTATTACAACAAATAAGTCATGATCCTCCTAAAGCTCAAGAAGGCTAAAGGTCTATCGTCCCTCATATAGTGGATGCCTACTATATGGTATTAATAATAGTGTAAACTTGCGGTTTATAGACTCTAGGACATAAGACAGAGTATAATATCGTGGATCGTGGTATAGATAAGTTACCGCGTGCCCACGTCGTGTTTCGTGTTATATAAACAGCTGTTGTCAGTTCAATATTATCAATACTCGGGTACATATTTGTTTGTGTATTCATTCAGTAATCAATTTTACTCGTCATCGTTATCTTACCAGGTCCGATAGTGCATACCGATTATTCGTATACTCATATGTACACGAAGATTAAGACACCACGGCCCCGATTACAATGGGAAGTTAATAAAAACCGATATTTGTGTACGAAAATGAGAATATTTGCATAAACATTTTAAGTCACTACCCATTGTAATCGGGGCCCAGTCTCGGGACTCGTTGCTCGCTGGCTGAGACACGGTAGACAAACGCACTGACCAGTACACCACGAGCCGGACTAATCTTTGATCGATTTCTTTTCGCGGACGCGGGCCATTTTTGTTTGTTACGAATAATTTTTTTTTTTTTTTGAGATAAGTAAAAAGTTTTGGTTCAATTTGTAAAAAAATAACCACAAAAGCACTATCCACTTCTTCCCTTGGATTTCCTACCGTAATGTTATACAAACGTAAAGCTTGCGTTAACTAATAAAATACGATTATTACTTGCTAATATTAATATCATTAATAATAACCTATTTCCTCAGTATAATATTTATAATCGAATAGATGGAACACTTGCATTATAATAAATGCGTATATCGATGATATTGATCGCTAGGTTACTAAAATAGTTACCACTGATCGGAAATGAATTCAATGGGTTCCCAAAAACTAAAAATGATTAAATCGCTATTTCATTTTTATTTCAGTTTTAGACTACTAAAGTCTGTTCATTATTACAAAAATTTCCAAATAAACGGCACGGTAAAATTATAGTGGATTGACATTTATTAGATTCGTTAGTACCTATTTAAATTTGATGATATTTATATTTTTCGTTTTTATTATAAAAGTTCATAGTTAATGACTTAATTTAATAACTTAATAACGCATCGTTTTGCATGTATTTTATTTCTTTTAAAAAAAGGAGTATTTGCGTTCTTAAAATTTTCTAATTTACCCTAATATTTCAATTTTGGTGACCATTTTCAACGAGTTATAAATAACTCACTTTTAGAAGATGGAAATCAAGTTGGGGTAGAGTGGGGTCTGAACCTCGGACCTCTGATCCGTGAGTCCGCAACACTAGCCACGGGACCACAACCTGATTTGAATAATATAATAAAACTTAGCAAAGAAATTTTAATAGTAATTTAATCAAAATCACTATTTAAATTTAGCGAGTACTCTCAGGTGAAAATCCTGCAAAAGGAAATCGACTGGAGATTAGTAAGTCTCGTGGTGTACTGGTTATTGCGTTTGCCGGGCATTAAGTAAATAATCGTAAAACAATAAATATCGATCCGCCGTATTGTATTTTATCATGCCGTGTAGATTTTTGCCGTGGTGTGAAATGGGCCAATCATGCGATATTACGCTGCGGGCTCGTGGTTTGCACGTGCACAGCGGTCCAGTCTCCGCGAATGTACGGTACACATTATCAACAAGGGCGAGTAATGCAATAGACTTCTGCATGTTTTTTTACATCTGTTTCTGTTTCCGCAACTTTTATAACGGGAATTTGAACGGAACTTTACGCGTAGGAGGGGTGTTCCAGGCGTTCCAGCCAACCACAAGCGAGCCGGGCGCGTGCTTCGGCACTTGTCGCAACGCGGTTTATATGCTTTTTTTTTACTTCATTATACGTCGTGACGTGTAAGCTCGTAATATTTTCTGTTCCTGTTTGTTTTAGTAATAAATTTTTGTCGTGTGTGTAACGTAAGTGCAATTATGACACCAAAAAAAGTCATGTTTGGAACTATTTCGTTGAAATAGACGATCTAACGGCCAGATGTAAACTATGTGCCGAACTCAAATTGAGAATGAAGTGCAACCTACGTCATCATAAATGATGAATTCATCATTACTAATATAATAATAATAATGTTTGGATAATTTATATAGCGCCATTTTTGTGAAAATCACCTCAAGGGCGCTGTACAATAAATAAATATCCCAACACGTCTTGCTGCTACAGAGCGCATGGACGGTTGGGATTCTAGTTCCTCGTCTCAAATTATGATATAGTACAATTATGATATATATGAGCTAGATAACAGAACGTCTTGCAGCTACAGAGCGCACGGACAATAAGAAATCTAGCCCCTATTTACATTTTTATTTTAATTTTTTTTTATTTGACAATGAAGTTTAGAGTTTAAGTGATATTTTAAAAACGAAATAAAAAGCAAATTTATAAAATTAGAATTTAGATAACAACAAGTCTTGCAGCTACTGAGCGCATGGATGGTTGAAATTCTAGACCCCATTTACTAAATTTAGATATTTGATAGTTGATAACATTTACATAATATTATAAAAATAATATGATAGCTAACATCACAAAAAGTCTTGCAGCTTCAAAACGCATCGACAAATGGAATTTCAACAACATAAGAATGATTTTAAAAAGTTAATAATAAAAAATAATTTTAAGAAATGCAATAATAATATATTGAGCAAAGAACTAGTAAGTATGGCAATTAAGCGAACATGTAACAGCACAAAAAGTAAAATATAAAAAACTAAACAAAGATACCATTCCTTAACTTATTATTAAGGTTAACAAGACAATAGACGATACTTAAACTCGTCCCTTTTTTTTTTGTGTGCAGTAAACAGGATCTATTGTCTTTTTCCTAGTAAATAACTGTAAAAACACTTGGTTCACATTTGGCTGTTCCCTGGGAGATGATAGTAGAAATGCATCTGTGTGCGTAGTGTAGAGTGTAGGTACCAAGGAATATATCCGCTTCTTTTTAATTTTGTTTGTTGTTACTAAACGCATTATAATCTATGTTTAGTATGAATGAAGACCAGCGAGACTATTACAAAAACAAGAATGACAATCTTTTTTTGGAGACAAAGTCACAACTTCCGGAGTAGGTACAAAAAAGAAAAACGATTGCCTTTATATGGGGACCCCTTATGTGATGGAAATTAAATCTATGCAAATATACTCCCAGCAGCGTCGCCAGTGAGCAATAATTTAGCGGAGCTGGTCTTATATATGTGAAGAACACCGGAACAGATTGTTTGGTGTAAAATCGGCCAAACCACTTTTTATAAAATATAACTTACCACTACTTAATTTTGAATATTAATTTAATTAAAAATAGTATTTAAAAAAAAAAAAAAATTTAGTATTTACCGTTTCTGTTTCCGCTAAAATGGACTTTTAACATCAGTTTCCGTTTCTGCTTCCGTTATGACACTTCCGTTGCATCACAAACAAGGGCAGTCTTATACCCGTATGCAGAGACAAAACTTAAGGTAAGGAAAGTACATTCTAATTTCAAATGCAGAAAATAACCCGAAGGTGAAGACAATAGAATGTACTTTCCTCACCTTAAGGTTTGTCTCTGCATACGGGTATTAGTCCCAAAATAACGTATTCTGTTAACAGTGTCGGTGTATTATAATATAATATTAATTTATGTGCATTAGGGTGGGCCGATAATTTTTTTTTTCTGAATTTTAAAATGACAGGGGGTCTAAAAAGTTGTCTTTTGGATTACTCGAAATGCGAAAATCTTTTTTTTTTTAAAATCGGTACTACTTTTGGCCCACAACCAGAGCTTGAAGTTTTCAAAAAAGTCATTTTTTGCGCTAAACCGGCTGTCATTTCGTATTTAAGTAAGAAAATCAGTCCAATAAAATTTTATAATGTGCATTAAACCTTATTAAATAAGCATCTAAGGGCGTGAGTTGCACTTTGTTTGGTAATAAATAGGTAGCATTGTTTTAATGAGCCATTGTTTTTGTCAATATACGCCAGGAGCTCAACGGAATCAGTTCCGCGGAGTGTAAACTCTTAGCATTTCGGTAGTTTTAAAACGTGTTCGAATTTGTAATGTGATTAAGTTATATCTTTACTAAAAAAAAATTGATCAATATAGATAATTAACAAAATGTTCAGACACTGATAAACTTCAAACCTCGGTTGAGGGCCAAAAGTAGTATGGAATATTTTTTTAAATAATTTTTACGTTCAATGTGAACCAAAATGCAACTTTTTAGACCAATTTCACGTTGATGTCTAAAAAAATAAAAAACTTCATGCATCATCGGCCCACTCTAATGTGTATCCACTCGTTTGCGAGTGATTTTAATATGAAATATTAACATAAATATGTAACTATCGGACGAAACATTGGCGTCGGTAGAATTCTTCGTGGCACTTTAAACCCTCGAGCCCCCCCGTAAAACGAATGAAGAATTTCAGTGCTACGGGAAATCGAATATATTTTTTTTTTTCTTGTGCGCGGTCAAAATAGAGCATTTTCTCGAAAATGTATGAAAAGTAATAAAAATTAACTACTTCGAATGATCTTCATTTGTTGCAACAGAGAAGGAAAACATTTTCGAGAAGGGGATATGGAAATCTAGGCATTTACAGGGCTTATGACCTGCCATTGGCTGGTTTAAGTGGCCACTTTACACACTGTGTAACATTCACCATTCTGCCAATATTTGAACATCTATATTCCTTCAATTCTTTCATCTGTTGATGTTTGTGAAGTTAAAGAGCTGAAACCTTTTTTTTTATGCGGGTGAGATTCATTTAATAGAATTATTTCACCTACATACACTAGGCAACGCCTGAAAATCTTATTTTTTCAATTTCTATACTTCTACGAAAATTCGGACTCGTCTACAAAAATTTGGACAAACTCAAAATATTGTTGATAGTCTATTAACAATTAAACAATAAATAAAAAAAATCACTAAACGTCCTCATGAAACTCATCACAATTCCCTTTCCACACATACTGGTGCATAGGGCACTGAATCGTTTGGTACACCGAACGCGGTGTGTCTGTTTATACTTCAGGTGCCTGTCCAGAAACTAGTCCAGATACTAGTTCTCGTGTAAAAACAATGTTAGTAATCAAACCCGAAACCCCTTGTATGATGTGCTGACCATTCTACCGTGTTTGTTTGTTTGGCACCCGTTTTTACTGAAAACAATATGTATATCTATCTAATATGGTAGTAAATCACTAAACCCCCTTTCACATTTCTATGCATCAATTAGGTATGTCAGTTACGGTGATTGGACGTTTGCCTTAGTTGTCAGGGAGGATAGTGATTTTACCATTTATAAAACCAATATTATGTTATTTTTTACTCTGTTTAGATTTAAACCAGAGATCAAATTTATAAAATGCAGACTTGACGAGTTCAACTGACGGAAGAATTGAACAAATTAATATGAATGTACAAACATAGGCAGAATGGCGAATATTGCAGTGTGTAAAGTGATCACTTATACTAGCCGATAAAAGGTCATAAGTTTTTTCTTCGAGGGTTCGGGGTTTGATTCTCGGTGAGACCACTAAAATAAAAATTATATACTCGTATTTCTCTAGCCTGGGCGGTCTGTATTTCACCAAATTACAAAAAAATTCAAAAAATTACAAATCTCTTCCATATTTCCTTTTTAAAAATGTTCTGATATTTTTAAGAGTACTCACTTTCTTATAAATATTTTCCATGTACTCCTCACATAGTATAACATGGAGATGCACCGAACTGGCTTAATTTCCAGTAGCGATTTCCGCATAAACTGATCGCGTTTAAGAAAACAACTATCTTATGTTATAACCTCAGACCTGTGATTCCGTAAGTCTGCAGCGCTACAAATTACAAATACGTTTTATTAAAATATTTTGAATTCTGTTTACTACCTTTTAGAGAAATTTGAAAAACTACTTAATTACTACTTAATTTACACAGTAAAGAACTTATCGCGAATCAGTGAGCACGGTCGGTGTTGCGGGTCGATAAAAACTTCGCCCGATATGTATGATATCGATATTTATAAAGGATGTGCCAATAATGACATTACTCGGGTTGAGAGTAGTTCTATCCACATATTACCATTCATTCTTTTATTACACCTGCGACATTAATATCATATGAAATTCGTAAAAGATGTAGACACTGCTCAACAATACTGAACTAAACTCTGTAAATAGACTTTTGTTAGTTTACCTATAATATTTTAAATGCTTGATTCGGTTTAATCATGTTGATTGGTTGTGTAAACTTTACAATGAAGTGTTAAGAAGTTGTCATATCTGCTTTAACTGGTTCAAAAATAAATTATCTCTTTCTTGATATGATATCTTTTGGTATTTTTGTGTCTATATTCAGTCAGTGTCTCGTACTAAAGGAGGCGAGATGCCTAATACGACATCATCGAGAGTGAGTTCAAAATGTTGATTATAACATATGGAAATTATACTCTTATTTCAATATTTGTATTTTGGTAACGTCGAATAATGAAGAATATAACGCGATGTCTAGATAACTACCTACTGAAACATGTGGCGCTAGAGAAGCCCGGAAGCCGCATCTCGTGAAAAGATAAATTATTATTGGCGTACGAGAGAGAGTTTGTATGTGATATAACCTATTCTATTCATCAGCAGATGAAATGTTAAGCTGCTTTTGAGTTTTATTGTAATCTTTATACGAATAATAATTGTATTTACTTACACCCATTAAATGGCTAAATAATTCTTGTGAAACAATGTCGTATTAGTGACACCTACGTAGGTGCTATTCCTAGTTCTATTTTCAGGTTTTTCTATTAATGTTACAAAATTACACGCCAATAATGATTGTTTCTTAATTAGAATTGCATGTTCTAAAAAGATTATAAATATATTTAATAACGTAAGTTTCAGTAAGTTTTATGTGATAACGTATGGCACCATTAATCCAGATAATTGGAGTTTTACTGTAGTACGTATATGTCTTTATCTCCTTGTTAGTATATTTACTCACATTTGGTGTATTAACGATTCGCTTCAAAGATCGTTCGAGGGATTGAATTAACTATACTATTTTTTTTCCAATATATTATATATGTACATAAGATGATTCTCCAAATATGTTTTTAAAAATTAAGGTTAAATAATTATTAAGGTAAAAAATAGTTTTAGTTTGGAATATGTCGCAAAAATAATCCTGTTTCAGTAAAATGAACAGTATATTATTTCCAACTTCCACGGGATCATCCAAAAAAGATACATACGAGGGTTGTGTAAAAAATAAGGTTCCTAACGCTGTTAACTCGCCGCGCGAAATGCTAGACGAAATCCGGCAACACCACTGTGTGCGCTGGTTCCCCCACTCTAGATCCCGCCTTAGTAAAACTCACTGCGACGTTCAGTGCCGGCCTGACAGCCATCCGCGATGGAACCCCTGATCGCCGTCACCGCCGGGTGCGAAGTTCGTGCAGTAATCCGATTTTTGCACGCTAAAAAGTTACCACCGGTTGATATTCATAGGCAGTTGTGTGAAATTTATGGGGAAGCTTGTATCAGCGTTCAACACGTCCGCAAGTGGTGTAGGGAGTTCTCCGATGGGCGCACAGTAGGGTGTCCCAGAAAAATTTAAGTTTTATTTTTTCAATGCATACCCTCTAATTTTGTTTGAATGATGTCAAAACACTTATAAATAAAATTTCAAGTAGATTGAATCACGGCAACCCGTGCCGACTTGCATCGGAACTTGTCAGAACTTATATAGTACGGCGCGCGCGAACTAAGTGTTAATGTGCTTGTTATATCGTGTTTGTTTTTATTAGTGAACGCATTGTTTTCATTGTGTCAACGTGTCTGTGGAGTTACGCAGTTCTAAAAAGGAAATATTTTTAGTTGGGGATATAAAACATCAAATTACAGGTTCTAAACTTCCCTCTAATGGAAAAGTGCTGGCCGTTTTATTTTATAATATTCGCAAAGTCAGTTTAAGCCTCAATGAAAGTGCAAATCTTACTATTCGTGAGTGCATTATTTTTTGGGAAAAGGCACGTGTACCGACTAAATCTTTACCTAACTGTGTTAAGAAACTTGTAGCCTTATACCAAGATTGGAGAAATTTGCAAAAAGATGCAAACAAAATTCAAGATGTGTTTGAGCAGCGTCGACAAGAGTTTGTTACAAATACAAAAAAATGTTTGATATTGCACATCCCGATGCGCTTCAATTAATAAAGATAAATGAAGATAAGATTTTCTTACAAAAGCAGAGAGAGCCAGGACGACCCGGTCATTTAGCTGGAGTGGACAAAAAATTGACAGAAAAGGAGGAAAAGGCGAGTCTTAGAAATATCCAGGAGCAAAAGCGGCTGGCCACTTATTTGGCATCCATAACACCCTCTACGTCTTCTCATGAGCTATTACAAGAAACTTTATCTTCTGATTCTGAAGTAACGGACTTACAAGAAGATTTGTCCATTCCAATTGAGAGAAAACAGCCCAATACTATTAAAACTTCTGTGAAGAAAAATTTCGTTACTCCGAAACTGGCGGCGGCATTAGACAGGTGTCAGTTAAGTATGAGAGATTCTGTCTTTATTATTGAAGCAACTATTGAAGTATTTGGCCACAACACTGACGAATTTCCTATAAGCAAGTCCTCCATCCAAAGAATTTGTACAGAAAAGCGAAAACAGCGTGCAGAAGCTATAAAACTTAATTTTCAAAACAATGTACCAGATACTGTAACTGTCCACTGGGATGGAAAACTGTTGCCGGCTTTAGATGTACGCAAATCTAAAGAGGAACGTCTACCAATCGTTATTTCATATGATAATAAAGAACAACCTATTGCTGTGCCAAAATCATAAAACTCATCGGGAAGCGAACAGGCACAAGCAGTTTGGAATACTATTGTTGACTGGAATCTTGAAGATAAAGCACAGATCCTCTGTTGTGATACTACTGCTTCTAACACAGGCCGAATAAATGGTGCATGTGTGCTTCTCGAACAGAGAAATGTTTATTTTTGCTTGCCGCCATCACATCTACGAATTGGTACTAAAAGCTGTGTTCGAGGCCAAAATCAGTCAAGTCACTACAAGTCCCGATATCCCTTTATTCAAAAATTTTTGATCAAACTGGAAAAACATCAATGTAGAGAAGATACAAAGCCACAAAGAGGAATAAGACGAGGAACAAAAACAGTATTTATTACGTTGCGTACAAGAACACAGAAAAGTATATCCTGACTGTAAAAAACAAACCTTAAAAAGAAAATTTAATTAATAATGTTCTTTAAATAATTAATATGTATAATACGTAATAAATATGAAACAATAATCAAAGTACCGTTGTTTTATTAACAAAATAAATATTAAGTTAAAATAATCCCCTATGGTTTCAATACAAACTTTTATATTCAAAGTTTGACATCAAGTCGGCACGGGTTATCGCAATCCGATTTCAATAATATTTATTATTTCAGTTATTAAGGTCAAATGGAACAAAATAAGAGGGTATGCGTGTCTCAATCTGTAAAAAAAAAAATGCCCTTATAGTCTGGGACACCCTAGCGCACAGACATCCAGGATGAGCAAAGAAGTGGAAGGCCATCGATCTTGGATGAAGTTGTGTCGAAGATTGAGCGAATTCTGTTGGAAGATCAAAGGATAACGATTCGGGAACTGGCTACCCGGGTTCCTTAGGTTTGTGAAAAAACAATACAAAACGATTTTGACTGATAGGTTATGTTATCACAAGGTGTGTGCGCGGTGGGTCCTGCACATGCTTTCAGAAACCCACAAAGCCAAACGCGTCACTTGTGCCCAGGGTTTCTTCCCGGAAACAAAATAACAATCGCGACAATGGCGCCATACCGGATCGTCTAAACCGAAGAAGTTTAAGCAAACACTATCCGTAGGGAAAGTGATGGTTACTGTCTTTTGGGACCATAAGGGCGTCCTGCTTGTTGAGTTCATGACTCGAGGGACCACAATAAATTCGGAAAATTATTGCGAGACCTTGAAAAAACTCAGAAGAGCCATCCAAAATCGCCAGAGCGAAAGACTGACGAAAGGCGTTAGACTGCACTACGACAATGCGTGCCCGCTCATCTCTCGCTAAACCAAGGATATAATCGAAAATTTTGGCTGGGATCTCGTTGAACAGGCTTCCACAGCCCTGATCTTGCACCGAGTGACTTTGACTTGTTTCTAAAATTACAGCAACACTTGAGTGGACAACGTTTCGAGACTGATGAAAGAGAGCAGGAAGCGGTCACCAAATTCCTCCACGGACTGGCGGCGGACTTCTTCGAAGCTAGATTCAAAAAGTAGATTAGTCGTTAACAAAAATGCGTCGAAAAATCTGGTGGTGATTATGTTGAAAAATAGTTAAGAAATTAAGATTTCCAATGATGTATTTTTCAGTTCAAATAAAAAATGCCTTAAACTTGAAAAATATTTGAGGACCTTATTTTTTACACAATCCTCGTATTAATAACGTTGGCCGTAAAAACTAATTTAGTCATTATTTGTAGGTGCCAGTCCGTGGAAGCTATGAAATAATACAAATATAAGGAAAGTTGTCCCTTCGTAAATAAACAGCGCTAGAATATATAAAATAACTGTTTGTGTGTGTATGTGTATCGATATTACCTTTCTCTGTAGATATCAATCTGAGCAGTTTATATATGTATGGCGAGTAGAGATTCAATGATGTATATGTATTTGCAGGGCGCTGGTCACCTGAAAAGGGCCGATGTAGAACGTCTCCGCGAGATCTTCCTGGAATATGCTTCCACAGAAGTCAAGGGAGAGAAGTTTATGACTGGAGATGATCTCGTCAGAAAATTCCTTGGACTTTACAATGAAGGTAAGAGGTAGCGATAGTATGCATCCACCCTTCAATGTATTAAATTATTACAAAAGTTTTACTCGGGAAGCTTAAAATGAAATGGTTTTTTTTCAAACTATAAAATTTTCACATTGATAAAATGATTACAGATAGTGTATAATTATACAAAAAACAACAGCATTCACTCCACAGTTCTACAATTCAAGTCTAATATTAGTTCATCTTCCATCAAAAGTAAGATATCCTGTTTGGTTTTACTACCTTGAACCGGCCGATTTGAGCCAACCTACTACAATGCCTTTAGCCAACTGATTAGGGAACCCGAGTTCATAAACTTTTCAACGGTATGATAATAACATGGAATCAAACTAAATATGTATTTTACTAATTGGATAAAGGACAGTCAGAAAATTATACTATTATATAACAATGATAAATTATA
Organism: Micrasema longulum; assembly: GCF_059751315.1. Classification (NCBI taxonomy): domain Eukaryota; kingdom Metazoa; phylum Arthropoda; class Insecta; order Trichoptera; family Brachycentridae; genus Micrasema; species Micrasema longulum. Next base: position 74,536 of record NW_028277626.1, read on the forward strand.
ATTCATTCCCCTCCTGTATAGGTGATTTCAATGAACAGTCTGTTCGACTCATCGCGGGAATTGTGGACATGGATAAGGATGGACTCATCTCATTTGAGGAGTTCAGATCCTTCGAAGGCCTTCTCTGTGTCCCGGATGCCCTCTACAAAACTGCTTTTCAACTATTCGACACCAACGGGAATGGAATGGTCGCATTTGGTATGTTTTTATCAGTTTATTTTTAATTTGAATATTTACAGAAAAACAAACATCTAAAAAGTGTATGGAAATAATGTGGGATTAATCTAAACATTTGACGGTCAATAGTATTTTTATTGATGTTACAGTCATTAAATTACTATTTTTTTCCTTTATTATAACTCACTCAGCTTAAATATTTGTACATACAAACAATAAACAAACATACATATTATATTTACAATGAAGGATGAACATTTTCAGATGAATTTGCGGACGTCATGAAAAAGACGGTATTGAATCAGAAACTTCCTTTCAATATGGATGGAACATTTGTGAAACTGTACTTTGGAAAGGACAAAAAACGGCTCATAACCTACTCAGAATTCAGCCAGTTCCTTCACGACTTCCATGAGGAGTATGCTGTAGAAGCCTTCAAGAAACGAGAGCAGAACGGATCTGGTTTCATCAGTGCCTCAGACTTTAAGGACATTATGCTCAACATCAAGGGACATCTCCTGACCAAAGACCTCAGAAATAATTTATCTTCTGTAAGTTTGAAAACATTTTGTTTTTGTTTTGACATAAAAACCAATTCACTTTTTTGGTGTAATAGAAGTGAGGTATGAATTAGATTCTCGGTTAGTGTAATGGAGTACTGGAAGAATTTTTACGGGCTGTAATATGTTCATTCTTCTATTAGAATAAACATAATAGTTATGGGACTTTTAAATAAATCTCATTTTTTGTATTGCCGGTTGTCGGATACAATATAATTAATTAAAAATGTATTGTGGAGCTGGATAGAAGTTAAATGGCTTGTCTCATTCGCCCAAACCAATATTGAATCAACTGCTTTTGTTCTTTTATTGTGCGTTTTAAAATAATATAGGTATACATAAATGAAATATAAACATAAATACGTAGTGGATAAAACTGTCTGACCATTTTGTTAATTATATCTGTATATTTAGTCTTCTTTGTATATTCTCACATGTTAAAATATTTAAAAAAAAAGTATATTGTTAAGTGTCCTCGGTACAGGTAACCCCAGTGAGGTCACATTATTTTTATTATTAATCATTAACATATTACAACAGAGATGAAGAACATTTAAGAGAAGGTAATATAGAAGTGTAGGCATCTACAGGGCTTATGACCTGTCAATGGCTGGTTTAAGTGGCCACTTTACACACTGTGTAATATTCACCATTCTGCCTATATTCGAACATCTATATTCCTTCAATATACTTCTATATTACCTTCTCTTAAATGTTCTTCATCTCTGTTGTAATATGTTAATATAAACAGCTCCCCAGGGAGTTGAATCCAGTCCTTGTCTACAAAAATTTGGACAAACTTAAAATATTGTTATTAATTATTGTTTATTTTGTGGAAAAAAATATTCAAATAAATAAATAAGAACATCATGATAATTGCAAATCGTCAAATATGTATTAAATTGTTTCTCAATATTACTAACATTATTTTCAAATGGAATATATACAGAATAATGATCATTTTCTAGGCTGCTGGTTATGGCCAAGCCAATCGTAAAGTTTCCTTCCCGTACTTTATGGCATTTAACTCTCTCCTCAACAATATGGAGCTCATCAAGCGCGTTTACCTGAATGCCACCAACGGACACCGGAACCAGGAAGTTACTAAGGAGGAGTTCCTCGCCTCCGCACAACTCATGAGTCAAGTCACGCCTCTCGAAGTCGACATCCTATTTCAGATATGCGATATGCTTCACCATGCCGCTGGGTAAATATAACTATTCTCATTCTGAAAAATTGCACCACACATAAAAATAAAACTTTGCTCACTTTGAGGGAGTCATGTTATCAACTAAATAATGGTCTTAATTTTTTTCAGTTTATAGTAAAGTGTATTCTCACAGCTCATATCATGAAATACCCAATATTTATAACTACATTTACTTCAAATTTGCAATGCTGACTGCACTGACGTATAACAAATAGAAACGTTTACCTTACCAACCGCATCTCATATACAACAAAAATATTGTATCGCCCTCTACAATTCGAAATGAAGAAATAGCAAAACCCAATGCAAAGGCACGAAAGGCAATTACCCACAAATTCAATGGCCATTTTCTTTGCGCTTGTAACGTATCTACTTCAATATACATCATGGGCTGGCTGTTTCTAATTTATCCCGTTTATTCTTAAAATCTGTACTCTGTACTCAATATAATACATTAAGGTAGTAAATCTAGGCACGCGCAGAGTCCATCGGGATGAAATGAAACCTTGTACTACATAAAAAAGAAAGTAAAAATATTTTTCATGTGTATTTCATTAACCTGGAAACCAAATGTAGGCGTAAAGGATATTTACTATATGGACCGATATCTCAACTGAAATGAAGGACTTATTGGGGAATGTGGAAATTGACTGGCTGAAGTGATCGCACTGTGTCTATTGTGAACTATTCACTATTCTGCTCCTCAATTTTCGGAAGTTGTAGTAAATAGTGGAGTGCTTTCAAATGATCTAGGTATTTCTCATAGCCGACATCTGTTGATTATTTGACGAAGTTTTATAGTAATAGTATTCATCCACCACCAGAGTACCTATGTACTCTTTAAATAAGAACAAACTCCTATTTCGATTAAATCCTAAGAGGGCTAAATCTACAAAGATACATACCTACTCGAAATATAGCTTTATTTTATTAGTCAATTTTCTCTACTTCTAAATATAAAAAAACAACAACTCCACAACAAACCTAAGGGTAGGCAGGGAGAATAGAACCCCATATCTCTCTGTCTTTGCATACAGACCTCGCTTCCTCTACATTCATACGTCTTCTCATTCACTCGCGCCGATTATTCCGACTTTTGACATACCCATCTTCAATTATTTTTTTGGATTTGGTCATGCATGTTTTTCTCGGTCTTCATCGATTTCTGCACCCATCAACATTCACATTAGTATAAACTGAAAGTATTTCCTTTAAAATTAAAATTGTGCTTAAAATGCATACTTCGGTTCATTTCAAAACATTTCCGAATAATGCCTCTTGTTTAATACCTACAATTAACTACATAATTATTTACGATAATCTTAGAGCCATTTCACCAACTGACAAATCTTGTGTTTATTGTAAAAAAATCTTACGAATGTGTCTGTAAATGTAATATTTTAGGTGAAAATTGGAATAAGTAATTATTAAAAATTGATTTAATTAATGTTTCGTGATATAATGTTATTTGTATACAAAAATGCTCAGTAAGAATTGTGTTTTACAGTTGGTGATGATCTATAGCATGGGTGGCCAAAGTTTTAGCCAGTACGGGTGACCTGCTTTTAAAATTTTCGGCGGTGGTCTACTAATACTGAATGTTGTGATTTAAAGCCAAAAATATTTTTTAATTGAAAATAAATATCGATAATATCAATTCAATGTCAAGTTACTTTAAAAACAGCAATTATAACGAGGACTTCACTCAAACATAAAAATGGTACGCGAATAGTGTTATTTTATAAAGTTTATATTTGAAGCACTAACTTTGTGGTTATTCATTATAATAAAATAAATAAAACAACTTTGTTTTTAACCACTAATTTTTATTTTTCACCGACCGGTTTCAAAGCAAACTTGATTTATTGGGTCCATGTGTAGTATTTAGTGAACATGATAGAAATAAAATAAAAAGAAATCAATACATTAGTTACGTAAACCTTGACAAAGTAGCTTGTTTGCTTTGAAACCGGTCGGTTGATTTATTGGGTCCATGTGTAGTATTTAGTGAACATGATAGAAATAAAATAAAAAGAAATCAATTCATTAGTTACGTAAACCTTGACAAAGTAGCTTGTTTGCTTTGAAACCGGTCGGTGAAAAATAAAAATTAGTGGTTAAAAACAAAGTTGTTTTATTTATTTTATTACAGTGTTCTTTTATTTTAGTTTTATCGACGTAAGCAATATGCTTACTATTAGATTTACAATTTGTAAATATTAACTATTTATGTAGTATCAGAGGGCCCTCTGGAAACATGACATTGTATATTTTCAGCAAACTTATCATAATTTGGTTCATTGCTACTTGTAGAAATCCGTAAACATGCTGCAGATCTATATTTCCTCTGCAAAAATATAGATTTGCAGAGGAAAGTGGACCCAAAAAAATTGTCAAACGCCGCACATCTCCACAAACATGGATATTTTTCTTCACAAATATTTTTTTGGAATTTATAATAGAAAAATTACTTTGTGAAGAAATTTATGATTTCAAAAATATATCACATTTTAATTTAAGGATTCCGTCCTCAATCGCTAGGGGCAGGATGGTGCTTTCGAGTTTATATTTCAAGCGATCTCTTTTGGGAGATGAACAAAACTATAACGAAGTCATTTCTATGAAAGGTAAACAAAGTGGATACACTTTTATAAATTGACTACGGAAAAAATTGTACTGTATCTTATGAAACCGAATCGAATCTTATTTTGACGCATCAGACAGGCGGGTGACTAAGAATGGATACGACGATGATACTTTGGCTACCCATGATCTATAGCAATACGATTACATTATGTACATACATATATAGGTAATGTGATGTTTTAATTTCTACAAAATATTCACAGTGGCGCGACGACCATCATTGACCAGTCAAACGTCCAGCTGTTTCGAGGGTACCGCAACACAAATATTATATTTGGTCATTTTATTGTTGTGTTTTTTTTTCCCAGCAAAATCAAAGCTTATTAACTCTTCTTTTTGTTTTATTTTAAATTTTTTAAACTAGTACACACACCTACATACGTACAAGGCATTCATTTGATTTTCTAATCCCAGATAATTCCATCATTGGTAAAAATGGCAAATTATTTACCACCTCGCCAATACGTCATCATTTAGTTACATTTATTATAGTTACTCAAAAATGTTTTTAGAGAGTTATACTCTACAATACAGTCTCTTATATTTTGTATTTACCAGAAATTTGTTCACTGAAATTTGGTGTTCTATTTATGTACGGTTAGTTTGAATGTTCAATAACCCTATGTGTTAGTGACACAATGTTTTCAAATAAAATATTCTAGTGTGCCTACAAACACAAATGAAATTTGTATGTTTACTTGGTTCACCGACAGGGTTATTATTCAAACGCACTGTATTTATAATTGATTACATTACCTCTCTAATACATGTTCTATTTAAAAACATTTTCTTGCAGATGTATTTTGCATATTTTTATTATTTGCTTTGACCCTATGTATATGTGTTCCGGTAATCTCCGCATAACTGGGTACTTTGGATCTGATGAAAGATCTATTTAACAAACTGTGTTGTATTATTTTGTTTTGTGTACTTAGTACCCAGTAATAATTAACAACAAAAATATAATTATTATTTCCATAATAAAACTTAAATGGTACCCACCCAAAACAACTTTGATTTCTGATATTTTAATATTGTATAGATACCCATGTTATGCGAGGGTTACTTATCGCAATTTTTGGTAAGTCATTCACTTTGTTTAGAAACATTTTTATTTGAAATTTAGCTCTAAATAATTTAAAGTGACGAAGTAGTCTGATGTCATTGAATATGTTATTTTACAATATTGAATATATTGTGCAACTCAATTTAGATCTAATATAGAAATTAATCTTCTACTATTTTAGTTTCGTATTTTGTTTTGTTATTAAGTTAAATTTTCTTAATAACAAAACAGACAAATGTGGTCAAATCTATTGCATTTTTGTTTTTCAATTTTCAATTTCGCATATTATACAATGATTGAGCCGAAAGTAAAAATTTCCACGCACACAATGATACATACAAAAACTTATCTTTCGATAATCTGTTAGAACATTTATTCCATTTCTACTCTGACCGCCTTTAGGATAATACATAATACAAACTTGTAAAACTCCTGAGTCCACAAATGGGCAAAAATTATATTTTGGCGTTCTCTGTTGGGACTTCAAATAATCTATATTTTGTTAATAGTGTTCTATTATTTAAAAAATAATATATGAAAATAAAACTAAGTAAGTTTGGGACTTGAGAGTTTTACAAGTTAGGCTGACGATGTGTTGAAATAACTCCATTTTTAATTTAATGATTTATAACTTTCTATCTGCTTTTTCTCTTGATCGTTAATTTTTGTGTTGTATTACGTACGCAATACATTATGTAGTTTTTTCTAAATAAAGTTTCACCTCTTTTGATGCACGCATATGTTTAACATACGTTTTGGAATAGTTAGTAATATGTACATATATTATATTTTTCACAATAATAATCATCTAATTCAACTCTTCTTGAAAAAGTTAGAATAAAGTTACCCTGTCCAGTTATTTATGTGAGTGAAATCTTTGAAGATTTTCCGTACTAAAGTGCATATCTTAAAAGATTAATTCTATAAATGTCTATATAAATTTTACATGTTAGTGTTAAAGATTCTTATAAATGGCACATATGAGCCCATTGCAGGTGAACCAACTGACAAAATGGTCAAACTTTTGTATCCAAAGTTTTCTCACTCTGAGAGATTTTTTCCTATTATTTTTACTTAACTGGTTTGATAAATTTAATTAACATGCATGGATATTTTGTACATACATAATGTTTTTCGATTATACTATTGCAGAAATGTTATATAAGCAATGAGTTTACTTCTCCTTTAAAATATCAGTTAATTCACTGTACCCGTAAAAGGTTCATATTGAGGCAGCTCTGCACGCCAGGCTATACGTTCACCGGTACGCCGGCGCCCGTATTGGCAACCAAATTGCCGCACTGCCCGCATGTTTGCGAGTCGCTCTGTTTCTGTGCGAGCCAATGTGCGGACATGTACAATCTCTGGTGCGTACATCAAAATTGCACAAAAAATATGTGGCTCAGGCATCGAGATGGATACAGAAACTGTTGCCCCGCTACGTTTTTCAAATTTTATTTATTTAAATACACTTCAAATAAAAAAATATATGCACTGCGGACTTGACCAACGTGTGGGCGCTTCGACAATCGTTCAGCCAGTGATCCTTCTATCTGTGTTAAAGAACCGACAATATTCCGGTTGCAAGCCTTAAATACCTTAGTTGGTTTTGTTATTAAATAATAAGTTTTTGCTTGCAGAAGAATAGTTTACAACGATCTGAATGCTATTACTCCTGAGCAGTACTTTAAACTTGTTACAAGAAGAATTGCCGAAATCAAAGCAGTTTCTGTAAGTGTTTCTTTTGTGCTATTTGTAAAGTATTATAATGCATTAAGATTATCATGATTATTATTATTTTCTTTGAGATATTACAAGTATCATAAAAATCGCTTTTGAACCTTCTCTATTTCAAGGATGCAGTTCGATTCAGAATGGTCCTAAATTATGGGAGTGTATCATACAATGTGCGAATTGCAGTAGTATTATTGAAATATCTCGAGCTTCGGAGTAAAAATCCAAGCATCTTACTAGATTTATCTACAAGACTTGTAATAAGCGTGAAATTTGCTTAAAAAATAATACCAAGATCTTTAATTTGGTAATTGCGAGGTAAAACTACATTATTCATGTAATAACTTATATGTAAATATAAGTTATTACATCATCACAGTGGAATTCCATCAAGAATTGTCAATAAATAATTTTAATAAAATACATTATTCACGTTGTAAGGAAATAGAGATGTTTCTTTGGAGCGAGTATACGAGATGATGCAGCATTTTGGTATACTAAAAGGTAATTTGTTAGATACGGACCAATGCCATAAATTACTTAAATTATTTTGGAGGCAAGATAAGTCTTCACCACATTTATAGATTTGAAAATCTCTGCATCGTCAGTAAAGCGAAGGTAGTCGGAGTTTTTGATCGAGTCACCAATATAATTTATAAATAGAAGGAAAAGAAAAGAGCCCAGGTTGGATCCTTGGGGAATTCCAGAATTCGTGTTGTATTCATAAGATATGTGGTTCCCGTAGGTGACATACTGTCGACGATAATGTAAATAACTTGACATGAATGCCAAATGGTTGGAAGTAAAACCAAATTTGTTGAATTTTTCAAGTAATATATCGTTATTTACCTTATCAAAAGCATTTTCAAAGTCAGTATATACAACATCGAGACGTGAAAAATTTTCCAACGAATTTTTAATATGGTTTGAACTATTCAAGAAATTTGTTGCAGGAGATCTAGTTAGTCTAAATCCGTGTTAGTAACCCGATATGGCTTTATTAGCATTAACTTTGTGGTCAAACATTTTACTAAATGTTATTAAATATTTGTATATAACCACTTACCGACTTTTCTATGTCTACCGGTTTCGAAACGTACCCGTCTCTTTGTCAGGACACCAATGAGGAACTTCAGCCCTACGGGAAATTGGATACAAAAAATGTTTTCTTACGCGGGGTAAAAATTAGAGCATTAAATTGTACTACAAAGTTTCTTGAAAATGTACAGATAAAATAATAAAAAATACTTTGATAAAAACGCACTACTTTAAATGACGTCACTGGTTCATGTAAATAAACCTATGATCTGAGAGCTATGGAAGATTTCCGGTCTGCTTGTCGCTTCTGGACCAATAGGAAGAACTGAATGAGAATAAGCGGAAATGAACCTCTGACGTTACACGCGGAGTTATTTCAGAAATACAAAACTTTGAAAAATCGTAGCGCCGACAATACGATATAGAAAAATTAAAAAAAAAATTATTTGACTTAGTTTAACAGTCTATTAACAAATAAAAATTTAAAAAAAAAACACTGAACTTCCTCATTAAGCCAACTTGCAAAACCCACTATACACCTTCACCATAGTTGTAGATCTTGCACAAAAATATAAAACCAACATGCCATGCATTTTAATAAGCAACCATTACGTGCACTGTGCCAACCATTACATAACCTAATCAGTTAGTATATACAAATCTTTCTGAAAGTATGTATATTATTTAGTTAACATTTAACCTCAAGTTAGATTTTGGTAATAATATTTACCGCATAATCTATACATGATGTTTATGTGAAAGTACTCAAAATCATAGTGTAAAATTGGGAATTATTATTAGAAAAATAAATAAACCAGTAACCAGATCATTGTGCCAAGTTATATTGTTTTGTGGGTAAACATTATCCGTGTTGTTGCATTTTTCAGAGTCCCGAAGAACGTGGCTTCTTCATGCAAATCTTAGAAAGCGTCTATAGGTTTACCCTCGGTTCCATCGCAGGAGGTAAATATGTACATTGTGTTTCTACTAAACCGCCTAACCTAATCCCGTTATTGTCGGAGCTAGCGGTTGCTCAGACGCTTGCGTTCCGCACTGACCCTGATAGATCTCTTGTATCTTTCCCAGCTGTGGGTGCTTCCGCTGTGTACCCGATCGACTTGGTGAAGACCCGAATGCAGAACCAGAGAACGGGTTCCTTTATTGGAGAAGTAGCTTACAGAAACAGTATAGATTGCTTCAAAAAAGTCATTCGCCACGAAGGAATCTTCGGACTCTACCGAGGATTATTACCGCAACTTATTGGCGTAGCTCCGGAGAAGGCCATCAAACTTACGGTTTGTGGTCATTCAATATTTTAGCATACATAATTATATAAATATCACACCCTGAAAACGATAGTGGCACAACTCAAAAAATATCATTTTTTCTCATCAGTTACACACACGATGCGCCATCAGTAAGCGAATATTCATTTGTTAAAACTTTATTCACTTGTGCCATTCGATTACAAATGTTTTTAAAAATACCGATGGCATGATCAGCGCCGGATCCTAGCTCCTAGCACTTACTGAAAATGGACAGGAATATACACTTACATATGTAAACATATTATTCTCCCCCCTTTTCAACGAGTGTCCGGTTCCTTGCGCCAACTGAACTTGCGGTAGGTCCGGCTCTGGGCATGATGATCATTGTGCCACTATTATTTCTTGAATTCGAACTTTAAAAAATGGTATAATATTGACAGTTTTGCTCTTATGGTCACGTATTAAGAAATTTGACAGATATAAATATTCAGGAACATTTTCACATACTGTGTAAATATTAATTTGTGAAATATGAAATTGAATTTTTTATTTATATTATATAAAATATGATAGGTGTTAATCGGTTCAATCTCAAAAATGTCAATTCTGTACTTGTGCCACTATTATCGCCGAGGCGCGATATCTATTCTTAAAAAGTTAAATACGGTAGTATGACTTATGGTACTTGTACAGTTTGTACAAGTTTTGGTAAACTTGGCTATATAGATAGGTCACTCATAAATTGAAAGAACATTTTTGTTTTACTTCAATTTATAAAATTTTTCTGTTTGTGCAATCAACATTTGTAGCACTCGGTTTAGTAATAATTACATTTATAATCAGTAATAAGAACTGACGAGTTTTGGAATGACTTTACATACCACTAATTGTAATTCTAAAACCTTAGTTTATGTTTATAGTCAAATTGTTTGCATTACAGATGAATGATTTAGTGCGAGACAAGCTCATGGATAAAAATGGAAATCTTCCTGTCTGGGCTGAAGTTGTTTCTGGAGCCTGTGTAAGTTATTCATTTGTATATCTTTATATTATATTGAATACTGGGCTTTGTAAAGTGGATTGGTTATTTTTGGTTATTTTAGGCAGGAGCGTCTCAAGTTGTGTTCACCAATCCCCTGGAAATAGTGAAGATCAGACTACAAGTGGCAGGGGAGCTGGCCACTGGGAGCAAGGTCAGCGCACTGGGCGTAGTGCGCGACCTCGGCCTACTGGGCCTTTACAAGGGGGCGCGAGCCTGCTTTTTAAGGGACGTGCCCTTTAGCGCCATCTACTTCCCTACATACGCCCACGTCAAGGTAAGACCGCCCCCCTCCTGGATATGTGGGGAGAAGACATGGCGCGCGAGGTGTCGAGCAGGTGTGCTCGGCTCATACAAGAATCCGTTCATTGTAGGTACCTGAAATGGATCAAACTTAGACAGCGGAGAAGCTATCACACCGTCTGACTTCAGTTCACTGTACTTCATAGTCATAACGCCAATATACGTGAAAAATTCTATGCTTAGCAATTCAAAGTTTACCCCTTCGTTCGTATTCTCGAAGCACCCTCTTAATTCCCACCCATAATTCTTCCATCTTTTCTAATTCACATAGTGCGGCCCATACGGCTCGACCGTGGAATCTTCTCCCATCAGCTATCAAATATGTTTCTACAGCTTCAATAGCTTAGTTTAAATCACACCTGAAGAAACATCTCCTTTCTCTTTATTCTCTTCTATTTTTGTATCTAGATTAAATTTTCTTGCATATGTTTTAAAACTAAAATTATATAAATAACACCTTTCATTTTATGGATTGATTGGAAGAAATTTCTATTCCGCAATAAGCCAATGTAGAAATATGTAGCACAAATAGTTAAATAAATAAATACAAGGGAGTGCTCACCTGCTTCCTCAGAGATGTGCCCTTCATCGCCATCTACTTTCCCCTGTCCGCTCACGTTAAGGTAAGCCCATCCCGCTCCCGGGTATGTGGGGAGAGGTCCGCGAACTCACATCAAATCACCATCCCCCTGCAATTGTCTTAGCAACGGTGGTCAGAAGATCTAACTGTGTAAATCTTAATAATTAATATTTTTGTAGATTTTATTAGATATGTAATAACATACTCACTACCACTCTCTACTTATTTTGATAACCGTAATTTGTTAACGTAATGGTGTTTGTTGTAGGCATCATTCGCCGACGAGAATGGCTACAACCACCCACTCAGTTTGTTGGCTGCTGGAGCCATCGCTGGTATTCCTGCTGCTTCTCTCGTTACTCCAGCTGATGTGATAAAGACTCGTTTACAGGTACGAAACGGCCTATTTATTCTCCAATCTGTATCCAGATAAAAGAAGAATATAGTTCTGTTTGTAATTAAAACCCTAGGTGAGTGTTTTCTACTCAATGGCTACTCTCAGAATAGAGAAAAGTGCAGAAAACTTCGCCTACTGTATTTGAGGTCTATGGTTCAATTCTTGGCAAGGTGGATGTAAACCGACAGTCGTACAAAATTAAGCAACAAATGCAACATAACAACAAATAACTAAACCAATTACCCGTAAACCCGTTTCACATAGGAAATTTATCCTAAAACATGACTTGAAATTCTGGTTAAATACCAAAATGTTTTCTGCATATATGTCGATCTGCAAAAAGCATTTGATAGAATCAATAGATAAAAATTTGTTTTATCGGAGTATGAAGTAAACGGCAACCTGATTTGGGCTATTGCGTCACTCTATGAGGACAGCACAGCATGTGTGAGGGTAAATGGATCATTCACATTGTAGTTTGACATTCCTAAAGAAGTCAAACAGATATGTGTAATGTCACCGTGGCTGTTCAACGTATACATCGATAACTGTATGAAAGAATCGAAACGTTTATGAGATTTGAAGTTTAAACAAAAATGGGTGATTTATTTAACTATCAATTGTCTTTTGCATGCTGATTATAACACATCTGTTTTGTGTGTTAACACACGGCGGGTCACTTTGTCCCTCTTAGCGATCGCGTCCGTCACAAGGAACTGTATAGGAGACCCCTCGCAGGCTCCCTGGTAAGTAGCACTGGCGGCTGCAACGTAGTTATGCTGAAAGCCACCAGTCCACAATTTTGAAAAAATGAGATTTTTGTGTTATTGGGTGCAGAAAGGTCAATAATTCTATGTTCTGCTAAAATCAGCCAGACCGCTTTCACACAAATAACTGTAATAATCACCTTCTGAAAATAGTGTCGATCACAAAAACGGATTTTCTCAATTTGCAGAAAACACCCGAAAAGCACTAGAAAAATATTACGGCACTTTAAAAATTATTAAAACTGGTCAAATACATAATTAGATACCTACTTGTTTGTAATATAGAAAAACTAATGTATTCATTGTTTATCACTTGTCAAAGTCAAAAACATTCCAACTGTTGTGTAAATTTGATTATTCACTATTTTCACAAAGTTGCTGTTATCTCAGTTTCACTTTTCTATGGCTGGCTGCTTTCTGCATAACAACGTTCAATTGCTAGTCTTTATTGTGGGAGCAGTACCTCGCATACACATACCAATACAAGTCCCGATTCTATTTGGATATTAAGAGGTCCCAGTAAGGGCCGCTAAGTTTTCATATGCGGCGTTACGTCGGCAACACTGATGATGCCATTCTTCTTGCAAGCAACAAAGAGGACCTGCAATTTTCGGTAGCAAAAGTATGCAAAAAGAGTCATTTGCTGATGAATATTGATAAATGGAAAGTGTTGGTTTTCGAAAAGGTCGAATGTATAACTACATGTAAGATCATCGTGAACAGAGATATTGTGAATCAGGTAAAAGAATTTGTGTAGATTTAATCGTAAATAAATTAATATAGTCATATTTATTTTCTTTAAGGTTGTTGCAAGAACTGGCCAAACAACATACTCCGGTGTATGCGATGCTGCTAGAAAAATTTACAAAGAAGAAGGACCTCAAGCCTTTTGGAAAGGAACCACCGGTTAGTAAATATCTGCAATATGAACCTCACAATCTACAGGCGAACCAAACTAGAAACTCGAGTTCTCTCGCATCTCCTCGGGGAGATGGAGGCTCTGGCGATGTTCGTATCAAATTCTTTATTTATTTGTGTGACCTTTTTGTTTGCTTGCGGGTTACATTCAGATAGGTCCCATTTCTTCCAAAAAGAGTTTCTAGATTGACTAAACAATTTCTCTCACTTAGTCGTAATATCTTTTAAATTTCTTATCACTTTTCTTCTCTCTGGTTTTACAGACTTTATTTTAGTTCAATTAATGAGAAATATATATTTTAGTTATGATTTAAATTTAATTTTTGTAAAAAGATATTATTATTCTTACATGTATGCACTAGCAGCTGATGTGTGTACATCTAACACATTGCAGTTTAAAGATGGAAAATATGAATAGAAAACATTCAGGAAGGCTATTCCATTGCTTCGCAGTTCAGTTTGTCAGGAAGTTATTTAGAATAGGATATATTGAGATAGTTATATTAAGGTTGTTGCGATATTTCTATGAAAAGTTTGGGGATGCTGATACTATCTATGCTCGCTATTCATAATAATATTTATTTATAGTTTCATAAGGATCATAAGATATACTAGGTGTGCCTGGAAGGTAAGACAAAAAAATGACAATAGCTGATAATTGTCCACCATCATTGTAATTTTTAAATTTGTTTGTATGCATACACCCCTGTATACAAATGCTTTAATATGCTATAGCAAATATAAAAATAAATATTGCAAGAATCAATTAATTAATTTTTGAAAAATTTCGACTTTGCTTTTTGCTCAAATCATCACTTTTATTCGATGTGCAAATAATGCGACATTGGCTTTCCTTTATATTTGGTCTCGAAAAGGTTACATAAATGATTTATATTCTAGGTTTGAAATAAATTAAATACATATAACTAACCCGAGTATTAAATTATATACTTTTGTATTTATCAAGTTTGACATAAAGTGGCAAAAAAAAATAAAAAAATTAACCGCTTTCGTGTGAAATTGATGAAAATCACATGCGTCGTTGTTCATTATGACGATTTGGTTAATTTTTTGTTTATTTGTACAGCTCGTGTTTTCCGATCATCTCCACAGTTTGGTGTGACACTTCTGACCTATGAAGTTCTTCAAAGATTGTTCTTTGTTGACTTTGGTGGATCGTAAGTATTTTCTGAAAAATATTTATAAGCGGTAAAAATATAATATGTACACTACTATTCCCATAAATTGAAAAACAAAACATGTTAACTTAATTTTGTCATAAATACTAAGACTTAATGTTTTTTAGGTAATAGCTTTTCGTATTTCTATTCGGTAATAGTTTTTTTGTCTTAAAAATTTAGGTACCTAATCATGTAAAAATGACAAAAAAATATTCCCATAAAGTGATGAAACTGAATTATTATTGCGACAATTGTTATTTTATTTCGATTGTTCCCATACATATCAGCTATTGGGAATAATAATAATTCCTGAAATTATAGCTTCAATAATAATTGTGATCATGTCACCAAAACTATTTATGCCGAGTATTTTATATAATGCAAGAACAAATTTATAAACGCAGGAGGCCTCGTAGCAATAAATAGTAAGTTATGTAAAATTTTAACACAGAAATATTCTAAAAAAAACATGCGTTACTTGTTATAATACAAAAATATTTTTTTAAAGTTTGTATCTTCTGGAAGAATTCCATCGAGCAGTCTCCGTATCCAACTTATTAAACTGATTTCACTGAATATTTTTTTCATCAATGTGCAATACGAGGGTGCTGGGTTTGATTCCTAGTGAGATCCCAAAAAAATAGACAATTTTCTCAAGCTTGGGTGTTTCGTGCTATTATTTGCTATGTGCGTAATTGGGCCTCTTGCGCTACAAATAAAAAGTTACCCATACACATTTTAAAAATTGTAACTATACTTATCAAGCTTCGGTGTACCTAAATGTGATCATCCTTAAAATGCTTAATGAACCCGATAGTTGAATTCTATGTACGTATTTAGGTTTGCTGATGCCAAATTTTGTAAATGCTTCCAGTCGCCCCACCGGTTCGGAGCTTCACATCTCCTCGGCTGCGGAGAACATCCCGACCAAGGCCCATCACATCGGAGGCTACCAGGTGGCTATACCCATCATAACAGGAATGGAAACCAAGTTTGGTATAGCTCTTCCCCGCTTCCACACTTCCGTATAACTCCACCGACTGGGCTTCGTATTATGTGAATCCGTGAAACTTCTTACGCGCACCTTTACTAGAGCAATTTTACACTTATAAATACTTCTCATGATATTATGTATTGCCGTAATACATATGTAATTGATTTTTGTGGTGAGAATTGACACAAATGGATAATTCAATTTTCTCTCTACACAATACATTTCTTAATCGACTCGCACATACTCGTATAACTATGAATAACAGTATGATTTGATTTAAAACCCTTCGTGTGTTTGATTCTCACCACTATTTTTTTAAGTAGGTAAGTAGTATTTTATTAAAAAGTAAGTAAATGAAAGAAGACACTGCATTTGATATTGTGTTATTCTTTATATTATATATATTATTTTTCAGTGTCAGTTAAATGTTTCGGTCTGTGATTTTTAAATGAGATATATGTACACACTGATATATATATATATATGGCTTTATATTTATGTAGAATAACATACAATGTCTGTTGATGTAATCAACTATTTTTTTTTTCTTAGCAGTCAAATATTTAAAAGAAGCCATAAAGCTTACATTTATTTTTATAAATATGTTAAATATATATTTAACATTATGCAAAGCATTTATTGTTTATTACTGTTGTCCGTAATCCTGAATTATTCCAAAACCATAAAAATCAAACCTAATCCTAAAATTATTTTTAGAAATTTAATTTATTTCACTGTTATCAAATCTCAACGTTAGTTACTAAGTAGCGATGACATATTTGGGAAGATGATCTACAAATCTATCATAACAAAATTCACATCACTCGTCACTAATACTGTTAAATATAAACTTAGAGTGCTACTTCACTTATAATTTCCCAGTCGTTTTTTTTATTTATGCAGTAGTTAATTTTCTGCAGTTGATTCATTTCTAATTAATAAATATTGATAGATTTGTAAACTTCATACATGCATTTGTGTACCCATATCTAATATTAAGAATTAACTGTTAATACCATAGCACATGTCATGAAACATGCGCAAATAGTAAATCGCTGATTTAAACAGTAAAATACTACAGTGAAAGGTTTACCACAGTTGCTATAGCAAAATATGTATTTTTGATAAGCTTTTTGTATCAATACAACTCCGGTAACAGTAATGCACTGAAGTGTGGCTACCAGCATTTACATGTTCATTTTGATGTTGCGATATCTCCGTGTACAACACATAAGATGTACATATTTATTTTTATAATTATTTTTTGATCAGTTACCCCGCTTCAATATATCATATACTCACATAATACCTCTGTACTTTAAGTAATACTACGTTGTACAAAATGATATTACAAATTCTATTGTTGGATTGAAATGCACATATTTTGTAAAAATGTTAACTGAAATATATGATTATTATTTATAGATTGTTTCATTGCACCCTTTGTGTTTATTTATGCATATAATATGTGTTGAATATAATAGGGACTTGAATAATGTCTCGCTGTTTCCTGACAGATGGTGTATTCTTACATTGGGAAATTAGTACAGCCGACTTCATCGTGAAGCTCACCATTAGGCTTGAAATGACAGTATTCTGCCAAAGTCTAAACAACATATTTGTTCATAGCGTTAACGCAAATTTCATGTAAAAAAATAAAAAAAAGAGTATTTGCGAAGAATTTTACTGCGTTACTTTTTACAACCAAAATATGTCATATTTTATAAATACAAAATCTATTTTATAATTTTCTATGAAACATTCTAATGTTTTATAAAATATTATAATATTCGTCATGTGGTTTTATTCAAATTGTAGATTTGGGATGAGCTTTCAACTTTAAAAGAGCAATATGTCACAATTACATTAGTTACCAACTTGTGCCAGTGGCCCGACGTTATGTAAGTAAAATCAAATAGAAAAACAGAGATTGTCAAAAAATTTAAAGGTACTACTACTACCATCACGCCATTTCTCCGTAGGGGTAGGCAGAGAGAATGGACCGCCACACACGTCTATCCTGGCATACAATCCTAGCCTCTTCCACATTCATAAATCTTGTCATACATGCCCTTCGGTTCTGTCTGCTTTTGACATGACCAGACTTAAGATTTTGGTTTATCTGATCATGCCACGATTTCCTTGGTCGTCCTCGTCTAACGTTGCCGTTCATTTTTGCCATATATACTTGTTTTGCCATTCTCTCGTCGTCCATTCGTTCTACGTGACCAAACCATCTCAGAGACCCTTTCTTAATCTTATTAATTATACTTGTCTCAGATTTACACTCTCGCCTGATTTCATCATTCGTAACCCTGTCATACATTGATTTCCCACACATTCGTCTAAGAGATCGCATTTCAACCGCGTTCACTCGGCTTTCATCCTTCCTCTGCCAGTTCCATGTTTCACTTCCATACATAAGTGTTGGGACTAAAACTCCGTTGTGCACTGCCAGTTTAGTTTCGATTGACATATTTTTATTAGAAATTACTGTGCTTAGTGCTCCGTTCATTTTGTTGCCCGCATTCACTCTTCTTTCAACATCTTTTTCTACTCTTCCATCTCTTGAAAACATGCTTCCCAGATACACAAATTCTTCTTGCTCGAGACATTCGTTGTTTACATTTATTATGCAGTCAGTAACCTCACTATCCCTTTCAAATACCATCACTTTTGACTTACTTTCGTTCATCGCCAATTCGCTCTCCAGGCATACATCATACATTCTAGAGACTATTTGCTGCAAATCAGGTAGGTATGGCATATTAAATGTTATTATGTACATGCTTTTTCTCCATGTATTGTGTTGGCTATTGATAAAGTTCTTGATGAATTAAAAAAAAAAAACAGGTAATACATTTTAAGCATTTATATAAATATAAAAAATCCTTCAATGAGCGGACATTTTTACTATAACACCACTTAAGAATATATTAATTTGATGTATTTATGTACCTACTAAGATCTTTGGGTTGTGCTTTACTCAGTCGAGTTACCCGCTAATACTAGGATTCTCATCAGACACATACCACGTAGCTCTGCCAGAAATTACAAAATTATTTGTGATCATGGCGGCCTCCATAGTGTAATGACTAAAACACTTAAGGCTGTAGTCGGGTAAAACGAATGCAAAATTAGGAAATCATACGATTTTGCCATTTTAAAAACTAATGTTTTTTTTAATCGGGCAATAATAAAAAAACAAAAAAACATAAATTAGATAAAAACAATATTTTTTCAATGTTAAAAAATATACTTAAAAGTTTTATTTAACTAAAATATTATTACTTTTATACTGGCAGATTACGCCATTTCAAATTTAGACTAAACATAGGTATCTGGAATCTCAATAAAGACTAAGTATTGAACAAAAATTTGTTGTAATAATTTGAAGATAATAAATTTAACATAAAAGTGGCCGCGGCCAAATTTTAATTTTTTTGTTTTCGAAAAAAATACAAGCATTTTAAATCACATACATTTTTGTGACATTTTCCTTTATTTCTACTTAAAATTATGCCTTCGGTAATACTTAAAAATAATATTGAAATACTTAAGTTGAAACCTTTTTTTATAGAATTGTATTCTCTTTTTTTGAAAAAAGAAGATAATTCTGGTTGTAATATTCAATTTAAAACAATATCTTATTGACTTTTTCGTGACCAGCCCTTTCGAAAGCAATTAGGATCCAAGATACCTTAGTTTAGTCTAAATTTGAAATGGCGTAATCTGCCGGTACAAAAGTAATTATATTTTAGTTAAATAAAACTTTTAAGTATATTTTTTAACAGAAATACCTTTAAAAAATATTGTTTTTATCTAATTTATGTTTTTTTATTGTTGCCCGATTAAAAAAAAACATTCGTTTTAAAATGGCGAAATCGTATGATTTCCTAATTTTGCGTTCGTTTTACCCGAAAAAGACAAAAAAATTATTGTGATTTTTTTCGAGCCTGGGTATTCTTGCTGTAATTGGGCTTCTGGCTTATTGCGCTGCAAAATACTGCGTATAATTTTTTTAATAATTATTATTAAAGCAGACGAAACAAAAGGTTTCTGTGTAACATTTATGCCATTTTTATTTTATCATGGATTTTACATTAATTAATAATTATGCTCTAAAAGTATTATATTATTACTGATGGGCTTGTGTAGATATTTAATATCGCATTTCAAGGATAAGTGGAGCACAATTATGTAAAGATATCTTCACTATCAGCAGAAACAGTTTCATATAACATAATATAATCATGTATTATGGATGCCCGAGAACCGAGAAGGGCGAGAAGTAGTGCTAGATAAGGATGGAAGTGATGTAGCGGTAGAAATGTTACACGGGATTCCATCACAATTGTGAGGCTAAAGAAAATCATCATTTAAAAGAAAGCACAAAGTGAATTTTAATACTATTATACGCACATAACAAATTACATATTATTGAGTCAGTGATTTAGCTAAAAACTACATACATATAATATGTATTATTATATTACAGTCTTTTTATGCAAAATAGGTTACACTTACTTTTAGATCCGAGGAAATTTCAAAATAATCAAGAAGAGTTTAACATTAGATTTACTCGGGTGAACTGATGAGTATCTTCTCAAATACTCATTACCTGCAGTGTAATTTTAGAGGTAGAGAAAGCGTTTCTAGCACGTAAATTAAGCGCTAGCAACGAGGTCTATCCCCATTCAAAATACCAACCCTGGTATGAATTGTTAATCAAATCGATTATAATGGTGGATACTAGCTACTTAATTTGAAAAACAAATGCATATTTTTGTGTTGATTAAAAACAAAATTTTTGGTAAGCAAGTTGAAAGCGAGAGAAAAAATATTTATTTAGTAATCCAAGATTTGCAACTGTCTCCACAAAAATACATATTACTAATTGTTAAGAAAGTTTGAATAGACCTTTGGCTTAGAATTTCTATTACCTTTGGTAGTACCAAAATGTAGAAAAGAGGAGCTTTTAAAACTATTCGACATTTATGAAAAGGCTCTCAATTTTAAAATATACTTTTGATGAATTTCTGCGTAGTATTTCAATTTGGTATTATTGGGTTAAAAACATCAACTAATTTGAGCATTTACAAATATGTAAGTACTAAAAAAATTATAACATAATATTATATTGAATAAATTGCACTTCAATTTCTCATACACTATCAAAATGTATATTGCATTTTGTACTACTTAGAACATGTTTGTATACCGCAAAATAAAATATTTCTCAATGTTAGAAAGGCAGATTCCGCTAACATCACTTTACTAGGGACATACGGTAATATCCCGTCACCAGAATATTGCGTTCACCCTTTGTTCAAAAATAAATATTTTCAGATCGTGTCCATTCTGGGTTTTACCGAAACCTAAAAATTGTACGTGATAGTTCTGGATGTTTTCATTTCCCTAGCGAGTTCTTCAGCTTCATTATACATCTCCATATCCTCGATTGGGAAAAGTGTTTGTATATCACCCTGAAAAGAAAACGACTTCATTAATAACTATTTATTTAGGGAAAATTCCTACTATCCTGCTGCGCACGTGGTGCAACGGTGAGTTATCCACTCACGATAATGTATTCCACTAAATTTAAAACCCACTATACACCTTCACCATAGTTGTTGCACACCAGCGTCCTGACAAAGAGACGGGCAAGTCTCGAAACCGGTAGACATAGAAAAGTTAATGCTTTAAATATTCATTAAATAATATGTTCCAGGTTAATTATAATATATCAAATGCCAATTTGTGGGGAATTCCCTAAACTTTGAGGAATCTCAACTCGATTGGGGATTTTGTGGGGTTTGGTATTATGCGGGGATAGTGCGGGGATTTTAACATTTTACCATTTATCTTTAGATAACACATCGATAGTTTGATGGTAAGTGATTAAAACATTAATATTATTATGAATAAAATCGATATTTTTTAATGGCAACACAATATCAACTTAAAAAGTAATTCGGGGATCCCTTTTTTAACGGAAAATGAAAAAATTACAGTCGAATGAGCACATTAGGTACTAGTACAAACGACTGTTTGCGTTTTGTTTTATTATCTTTCAAAATAATAACGGTTTTGTGCTAAAAATTATAAATGGTTGTTTTGAAAGTTATTGATAAAAAAAGTGCAATATAATCCTAAGGTGGGTTATTAACAAGATTAGTTTAAATTCTTCTTAAGAGCCCACAAATGTCGCCCCGAAATATCGAGGATGATAAGACCTTAAGTCTATTTTGTATGAATTAAAAAATATTGTATTATTATATGGCATGGTGGACCCGCGCTACACTCGCGATTCTAACCAGTTTTTATATTATACATAAATTGGGACTTTGTTTTCTCCCCATTTGGGTAATTTGATCTAGACTTTTGGGGAATTTTGAAAATTAGCATTGGCAACGCTGAATACAAGACTATAGAGACATAATATAATATATACATTATGCACAGTTTTCCTATATTAAAAATAGAACAACACATACCTCTGGCTTTTCCAAATACAAGGGGTCGTAGTGTATTCCGTCAAATAATAAAAAGACTCTCTGCCCGTAATCTCGGTCTTCCCCGAATCGGTTGATGATGGCGTTTCGGGTGTCCACGACGTCCATCTCCAGGCCGTAGAAGCGCGATAGGACGGACACCTCGATAGCTCCTCCCACGAGGTCGGCCTCTGGATCCACTCGCCGTACTCCGAGTTGGGGATCCCGAGGAAGCCTTCGCTGTATGTGGACGGATCTCCGCCGACCACTTCCGCTATAATTTGTCTCAAGAATGTTCCCACGGTCGTGTCCACCTTTCCGTTTAAAACGAAACCTGAAGAATAAAACACGTGAAAATATAGGCATTATGTACAAAACAGATATTAAGGTTGTCGAGATGTTAGGAAAACGTAAATGTACCCTTACCGATACTAGTAAACAGGCAAGAATTGTCGGAAGGCACAACTTGTTTCATCAAAATCCCTCTGTGTCCCTTTCTCTCGCGCACCAGCGACGGAGATGCGTTCGATTCGTCGGAGGGCAACTTGTCTTCTATTATTAAGGTGTCACCGGAGGATATCCCGCAATCCGAAAGAAGTTTATTATCGTTGGAAAGATCCATAGGTTTCGGTGGAAATCCACACAAAACATGTAAACGTTCGATTTGAACATCGGTTAAACTACTCAAAAGACTTTTCAATTCTGCTATTGTACTCTGAAGAGTTAAATTTTTTATTATTTGCTGCCCCGACTTACTTTTAACCTTTAAAGCGAAACCTGCCATAGCGAGGACAATCTAAAATTAAAACTCCACTAATTGGACAGTTCAGGCCAACAATAATACATTAAAAACGATAGCATATATTTTTACATGAACATTTACGATTTCCGATTACAATTTTCCAATATTATGAGAAAATTATTTTTATTTATACTAGCAATTTGACCACTGAGACAAAGTGGACTGGCAAACTGGCAATTGACACCCACAAAACAAATGTCACAAATGACACAAATGCAAGTGCATAGATTAAGAAATTAATAAAAATATTTTTTTTATTTGAACACTTGAGCAGTTTTGCCAACCCTACCGATTTTTACCTACATAGGGTTTCTCAGCAATAATGCATTTAAATATCACCTTTTAGTTCACGCTAGCCAACTCCAAAAAGAGACCCATTTTTAATTACCGCCTTTACAAATAAATACATTAAAATAAATCCCCATTTACTAGAGCCGTTACTACGTATTTACAAATATTTCGTCCATTGTTTAATGTCAATTACGATTCCAATACCTTGGGTTAAATTCAAATGACCAAGCGGCGAATTACCTGGAATTCCAAAACCCTTTCTATTGAAAATAATAACTTTAACCATAAATATTGACCCATGTTTTCCGCTGGGGAAAAACATAACGTTTTTAATAATAATTCGCAAACCGATGGCCATTAAAATAATTTTTGTATTTCAAAAAGCGTATACAGCATTTTTAATGTCTTCCATACTTATCTCTTTCGCATCGTCATCTGCATTTATGTCTACTTGAGAAGGTGGTAACGCTGGCTATATTTCCTGTGTTCGTTTCGTACACTTCCTCAAAATATTCCTTCTATCTCGTTTTAATTCCACTATCATTCGTCGCCATTTTTCCATAGTTTCCTATTACTGCTGTCATACATCCGCTATCCTTGCTTTTTTGGGAATTTTTAGCTGCTTTCCAGAATATTTTAATATTTACTTGGAATTTTTTTCTCATTTTTATTCCCTCACTTTCACACACACCTTGTTTTACTATCTGGCGCCCTCCGTAGTGTAGTGGTTAAGACGCTTGACTCACGCACGGAAGGTTCCGGGTTCGATTCCCGGTGAGAACACAAAAAATAAAATGGGATTTTTCTCAAGCCTGGGTGTTCTGTGATGTAATTCACCACTGTAATTGGGCCTCCTGGCCTGTTGTGGTGCAAAATAAAAATAAAATAAAAAATAAAATAAAATAAAATAATATCTTCTTACATTCAATATATACACTTTTGAATGCGGCATACTAACTGTTATCCATTTGACTGACTATTAACAAGTTTAACCATGCTTTCTTATTTTCTTGAACGAGCTTTTTTATTTCATCATCCCACCATGCATCACCTTTCTTTCTTCCTTCTTTTGCCACACCGCATACTTCCGTTACTGATTCACACATACTTTTTTTCAACCAATCCTACATATCATCAATGTTCATACTTTATCCACACTCCCCTATCAATCTACGATTAACCGCGCTTTCAAATGTATCTTTCATATCATCATTTTGAAGTTTTTCAACTTCGACTCTAGATGGCGCCTGTATCTTACGGGTTTTGTATCACCATCCTTGGAACAATATTACTCTTAATACTACCAAGAAGTGATCGGTTTCCATTTCAGCTCCTCTATATACGCGCGTATCAACTGTTACAAGTTTCAATTCAATTTCAGTCGATGACTACATAATCGATAATAGACCTTTTGTTGCCTCTTTCCCACGTATACTGATGGATTTCCTTATGATCAAAGAACGTATTTGACATAAAAAGGTTCCATTCCAGACATAATTCCAGCAGCCTACTTTCATTTTCATTCTGCCTTCCATCCCCGAACATACCTAGGGCCGACTCCATCCCGTCTCTTCGAGTTCCCACCCACCCATTCAAGTCTCCCGCAAGTATTACTCTCTCACTATTTTTTTTCCATTCATCACACTTGTCCAAAACGTATTTTTCTCAGATTCACAGGCGCATAACCTATTATTAAAATAATTCCTGTCAATCCAATCTTAAATCGTAGAACTTATAAAAACATACTCTTTAATACACTCTATCATTCTGGGAGACAGAAACGCGGCAACACCCTGGCAGGCTCTGTCTGTATCTGGGACCCCAGACCAGAGAACCAGGGCGTCACCGTGTTCCATCGAACCGCTTCCCCTTTTCTAACTTTCCATAATACATAATATATCTTAACATTAATTCCTAATCCATCACACAATTCGTTCATTTTTTCACCCATGCATCCCCTTATATTCCATGCCGCAACTCTGCATTCTTGCGTTTTCCCCCTCTGCGCGCCCCCACGGGAGGAGCGACTTGGCGGGTTGCGAGCCTCATCGAAGTTCGTTAAAGTCATCCTCTCGTTCTACCAGCCTACTTAGTATTAATTATTCTATCCTTCATCCTATACTACCTAAATGCTCAACTATAATAAATGAAAACAATGATAAATAGTTTATTCCTAAGACTTACAGTATAAGTATTCACAGAAGTACCTAACACTAAAATCCACAAAATAACGTCATTTACACAACAATAGCAGTCATTTAAAACTAAAACGAATGGTGTCTCTATTGTGTGCCGAACGTGTACATTTCTGCTGGAAGCTTGAGTCGCCGCGCGATGGTGGCAGTGGCACGTGAATCCCAGATGTTCCAGCTGTTGATTGTCGCTCAGTACAGCACCCGCCTGCATAGGCTTTCAAGGAAGGTAAAACTTCCCGCGCCTTACCTCACCTCGGTCCGCGGTTTGGGGATCACACTTTTGCAGGTGACAAACAATGCCCCCAAATGAGAAGCCCCCTTTTCACTTATTGTTTATTGTTTATGCACACATTACTGCCTCAAAAATATAAAAATAAACTCATTCAAATTACACTGGCTATGTTTTCCACAGAGGGTGGAATACAAACTCTGTTGGCTTGTGCATAAATCACTGCACAACTCTGCTCCGGAATATCTAAGAGAACTATGCATTCCAGATGAACTAGCTGACAGGCGTCTTACGCTTAGATCAGCTACGTCGAAGGCGAGAGAAAAAGTTATTATACCTCCATGCAAACAGCGCATCAAATTCAGTGAACGCGCATTTGCGGTCGCAGGCCCTATGGCATGAAATGCTCTCCCAGTAGAGGTGTGAGGCTGTGAGAGCGAAATAATGTTCCGGGAAGAACTTAAAACCCACTCATTCTCTAGATCATTTGAATACATCCGTAGCATGTGATAACAAAATAAATTATTTTAATTAAATTACAAATTTAAAAGCTTCCATAATAGGTTCATAATTAAGTCCATAGTAATAATATTTACTCAATGTATTTAACTTCAACGATTTATATTTATGCATTCCGAAAGCACTAGCCATGCTGTAAACGTAACATGTGGCAACTTTTTCAAGCAGTTCCAGAAATTTCGCACACGAATTTTTTTTTTAAAGAATTTCTCATTAAAATATATAAATGCAATTGTAACTTGATTCATCAATTAATTACGCGTCATGTAAGCGTGTACATAAAGGGACAAAGTGTAGAATAACAGTCAATTCAAATATGTTTAGTGGTGGCTGTGCCTTCCACCTAAAAAATAAGCAAGCGAGAAGAGAATTGGAGGTCACACGGAAGGAGGAGAGAATTGGGCACTGTCAAACACCCAAATATCTTGGCACAACTCTGGATAGGACGATTTTCTCTAAGCAGCATTGCACCAATACTAAACAGAAAGTCTCCGCCAGGAATAACATATTACGAAAACTCACCGGTTCATCTTGGGGAGCATTTCCACATGTACTCCGCACTTTTGCCTTGGGTTTATATGTCCACGCAGCAGAGTACGTTTGTCCAGTTTGGCAGAAGTCAGCATATACTGTAAATGCCATGGCGTGACTAGTGTCCGGCTGCCTTAAGCCCATACCAGTGCACAAATTTTATCCTATAAAAAGAATTGCTACACCCAACACCAGGAAAAATGTAGCAGCAGACACAGAGAGACGCAAACAAACCCATGACCCTAGAAACTCCCTTTACGACCATTGAATGGCTTCTTTGAGACTGGGATCGAGGAGGAGTTTCCACAATGTAAGAAATGAATGAAGACCTCTGGAGAAAAACGCAGAGAGGATCTGTGGAGAAAAAAACTCGGCAATAGGCTCTGGATAATGCTATCCGATAGCACAAACACCGCCCACAGTTTTGACTTCCCTGCGTAGAAAATTTTCAATAGACTAAGGGAAGGGGTATCTAGGTGCAAATAGAATCAACAGAGGTCGGGTTTTCTGGAGGGAGATGACATGAACTACGATTGTGGAGAGGTACAGGATGATTCTCATCTGCTGCGGTGTCCACAAATGCAGTTAACTTGTGATGAGAATGATTTGAGGATGGCCACTGACAAGGCGATATCTATCGCTGCACACTGGAGCGGCAAGCTCTGAAGTCTAGACCCGATAAATAAGTAAAAAGATCTATGCTGAGTGCTGAACTGAATATCAACCCGAAAAAGTTGTTCCAGAAACAACAAAAATATTAAAGTAAAGAAGACGAAGAATATTAATGTTTGGTTTGTGTTAAGCGGTTTTCAAACAGTAAAACCCATGCAAAGTGGGTGCAGTGTTTAAACTGCCAACTGTAGTCTCACATAGCTTGCTAAAATAATAAACTGAGCAATGTTTGTCACAATTGTTTATCTTATTTTTTTATTACTTTCTTTAGTTCCTGTTTTTTGCGCCATTGTTTATTTATTTTACTATAATACACTTCATTAAATATGAAAAATAAGCACTATTTTCTTTTTACAACGTTACAATTATCCCTTTGCCTTGTTATAACCATTCCTAGGGGTCTGGGGTGCTATTCTAAACCACTCTCGTGGCACGAGAAAAATGTTATTCTCGTGTATTTTGTATGTAAATACACGAGATAATACGGCCGCGAGAGCTTTTGAAATACCAGCCCCGGATGGTTGTAACAAATGCCGTTTTTGAATTATTCGTTTTTTTTTATTAAACCTACAAGTTTTTTAAAGTCATGTATATAACAGAGATTGGCATATTAATACGAAGACATGCCTCGAGCCCTCAAAAATGATGACACTTCGCTCACGCCCAAACGCTCAGTCATGCCCAAAGTGTATTTAGTCGTTTTTTTTTTGCACCACAACAGGCCAGGAGGCCCAATTACAGTGTTGAATTACATCACAGAACACCCAGGCTTGAGAAAAATCACATTTTTAAATATTTGTGTCCTCACCGGGAATCGAACCCGGAACCTTCCGTGAGTGAGTCAAGCGTCTTGACCACTACACCATAGAGGCCGTTCTTCGACCGCCAGCTAGGAGTGACGTTTTGAATCGAAACAAAAATACCTACTTGTGTCATGAAAACGTCTAAAAACCTTTCGGATAAACATTGTAAAAAAGATTGTGTAATTTTTTCATCCGTAAATATTTTAAATTACTTTGTGTGAGACTTTTTTTATATTATCATAACCTATTTTTTTTTACGTTTACAAACGTCAAAAAAATGCCCCACATCATTTCAGTGCTCAGGCCTCGAGTCTAGGTAGTGTTGTATATAGTGTAGAGTAAAGCAAACAAAGAGTACGCACTTAACATTTTTTATTTTCATAATTGTTATAATGAAAAAACTCACAAACAATTACAATCTTATGAAAATACGTCATTTTCAGAAACAAAATAAAAAGTTTTTAGGTAGTGAACAGTATTAAAAGTATATAAAAATAAGCAATAAGCAAATAAGGAAGACCGAGAAAGACATGGCATGACCAAATCCAACAAATACTTAAAGATGGACATGTCAAAAGTCGGAATAATCGGCGCGCGTGCATGAGAAGATGTATGAATGTAGAGGAAGCGAGATCTGTATGCAAAGATAGAGTGTTGTGGCGTTCTATCCTCTCTGCCTACCCTTACGGGGAAACGGCGTGATGGTTTGTTTGTTTGTGTTTGTTAAAAATAAGCAATGATACGTATTATTTTTCTGCGTACAGGTATACTAGGAAAGAGTAAAAGTAAACAACCAACTATACTAGGAAACAGTACGCAAAACCATTTCTTCGTACAAGGTAAGAGTACGCATATAATACAATGTTAATTTGTCTTTCACAAATCACAATTAAATGCATTAAAACCAATAAAGTCAGCGCATTCATCGTGCCACCACGTTTCACACCTTGAACATTGGATCCAATCCACTCCCGGTTGGTACATTCCTTTGCAAAGAGGGTAACGGAAGACTTTTTGATTAATTTGATCATCTGAACTCATTGGTCTACAATTAGTTTTTTGTTTATGCCCTGGTTTCTTTGATTTTGCTAGTAATTTTTCTGCTTTTTCCTTCTTCTTCTTTTCTTCTCTTTTTTTTATCTTATAATTGTTTTTTGCAAAGATAACTTGTAAGTTCTTTAGAATATTTCTATATTTTGTTTTCTTTACATTGAAGATTTTGTTAGGGGACGAATTTCAGATGGTAGTAAATAAGTTAAACCAGCTTAACATATTGGTGCTATAATAGGAACAACATCTGTTTCTTGATTGTTGTGTCAGACACCAATTTTTAATATTTGAAAATTTATTTATCTATTTTTTATACATAGTTTACATACAATTTAGTAAAGATTATTGAAAAATTGAAATTCAATACAAATCTCGTTGTAATATAAATACATAATTTTTCGTTAAATTATTCCAGTAATTTAATATTTTATATTTGAAGTTTATATTGATTTTTGAAAGTTCGACGCACTCGGATTTTAATTTTGTTTATGTTGTTAATTTTGAACCATTCTGAATCCAGTACAATCGTACGGGTTATTTATTTCAGATTTTTAGAAGCAACTTTCAATTTGAACTTTCCCACGCGTTTCGACTCAATGAAACGCCGGCCTATTTACGTAATTTGTGTTGAAAATATTTTTTTACTTTTTTATGTTTCTCGTTTAGAATTAAGTAAAAAACCGGAATTGAATCCTGGGAGCGTGGTCTTGCAAAGTTCGGGCCGGCCGCGGCTGAACGCATGAAAATTCAAATGCCGCTAGATTGACTTGGGAAAGGCTACGGCCGGTGCCCCGGAGCTCGATCGAGCTGCGGTCTTCACCAACAATCATCGTTTTTAATTATCTACAATTCATCATAAAAAATGCACATATTTTTTACATTTAATTTTTCATACATTTTTTAAGCAGCTTAAAAAAGGACACCTGACTCCAATATCTCAGCTTTGAACGGCTGTATCAGATTCCGCTTATATAGATATATGAAAAAAAAAATATGCAGTCGAGCCTGATGAGCATTGGGGGAAATCGTAAATTTATATTTTTTTACCTACCTGATTTAACACGAATAAATTCCTAAATTTTTGTATTTTTTCTGCAGGTAAAATCTGAGTAAATCTAGCTCCAAGGAGCCAACGCGTTAATACAGGAAAGTTTTTTTAATTCTTTATAGAACTTATGTTGGCTGGGGACTAGAAATCATTGATCGAATAAAAACATTTTTATATTTACATCATTTTTTCCTTTTGTGTTGGGTAACAAAAAATAATTCATAACCGACTGTGACACGTTGCAAATTATTCAATAAAACCTGTGCAACTCAGACAAATAAATAATCTAGTTTTTTCTAAAGATCAAGTTTTTCTCTAATGATGCACAACTTTCAAAGGCTTTCTTTGCCTTTTCTGCAGATGTCACCTTATAGTAGGTGGAATGAAATATTTGAGCTACTTAGAATTGTGTGATGGTTCGGCCAGGGTAAGTGACTTGCCAGTTATCACAAGCTGCAGAATACGTTTTGTTCAAATTAGGACTCAAAAATTTATCAAGGACTCAAAAAAACCCGTATCAAGACTGCAGTTTATGAGTAGTGTGTGGTGTCAAGCTCAAGAGAACAACTCCAAATTCTCGAGCCATTTCAATAGCGGCTAAGCTTAAATATGACGATTGGTTGTCTGAAATCAATAAAACAGGTGTTTCTTCTTAATAAAATCTAGGGCTATCTTAATAAAAATCAAGGACAAGGACTATCTTAATAAAATGTTGAAGCCATTATAAGTATAATTCAGAGTTCATGTACCTTGAATCAGACGCAAGAAGTGAAGAATCCTGTGGTGAGTAATTCAGTACCAAAACAATATGCTTTTTTTTTTTCATACAAGCAAAGAGTGCGCAAGCGTACTTTTTGGGTGCGTTCCTTTGTTTAGGCATCAATTTGACGACATAAATCAAATTAATTATAAAATAACATCCAGTGACAAAAACAAATACACTAGAAAATAGTTAAATAATCACTTAAAAAATCATTTTAAACTCATCCTTTTTTTATTATTTTTTTATGCAGGTAACAAATATAAGTATATAATATTCCGACTAAATACAATATTAATTAAATACATATATTTACATTAACGTTTGCCATTGCGTTATAATTCTTTCTATAATAGTCTTAATCTTGTAACAGATTATTCGTTTTTATCGATTTAATATTGTAACGGTCAGTATAGGTTGAAATAAATTATTTGGTCCCAGGTGGGCGACATTATAGAGATAGATTATCAAAAATCAAAAGCATTTTTTTGAGATTAAGAAGAATAATGCAGATAACCAAATAAAGTACCTACAAACACTTACCATTCACCAGTTTCGCTCAATCGACAAGAACATGAGAATTCCCCAAAAGAATAAGATTATGTTGTATAAATTTAATTTTATGAACGGAATCAAAAACGTTATCTATAAAATACCTTACTGTAAAATGGAACAAATATGACTTAAGGATCTGGATTTTATGAAATAAACAACTCGTTAGTGAAATACAAAATTTTAATAAAAGAAGCTATTCTCTACAAATGTACCAATATTAGTTAATATAAATATTCAGAATTCTGCCCAACCAATATGAGTAAGTGGTTGACAATAAATTTATCTCAGAAATAAATATTCGTAACAATAATAATGACAAGTGAAATAGATTCTTGATTGTTTTCTTCTCGATATGATATGAAATAATGTTGATTTTACAAAATAAAATCCGCAGATGGAACTCGATTTACGATGTCTTCGGTTGATGTATTTTTACTCGTGGTTGGCTCAGTTGATGATTTCCCAGAAGATTATTTGTCGATATTTTAATTCAGTAAATGATCGTCTGCTTCCTTGCATTTGTAAATTTGTGTCTCATGATCTTGAAGAAAACTTTAAAATCTGACATCGACTTTTCCAGGTATTTACGAATAAACTTCGTAATAATTAGTGATCCATTCGAATCATGGAGTAAATATACTACATTGTAAAATCTTTATCATCAGACACAGTAGATAAAAGGTGAAGTAAATAAAATAGAATAAGGTGACAAAATGGAAAAAGATAGAAAAAGGTCGAAAAAGGTAGAGAAAAGGGGAACCTGTATAAAATACAATCTCATTAGAATATGATATCTCTCTCTACAAGAATTTCGGTAATAAATTTAAAACAAATAGGCTTACGTTACGTTGAACGTTCCCTTTCTTGAAGGACTACATTTTTTA
Organism: Micrasema longulum; assembly: GCF_059751315.1. Classification (NCBI taxonomy): domain Eukaryota; kingdom Metazoa; phylum Arthropoda; class Insecta; order Trichoptera; family Brachycentridae; genus Micrasema; species Micrasema longulum. Next base: position 107,247 of record NW_028277626.1, read on the forward strand.
AATGTGCGGTCGCCTCTCTTTGAGTCCTTGCGCGACAATTGGACTGTTCGTCCCGAGTTTTTAATGAAATCTACTTCTTATGCACGGATATCGTATGGATGAGTTACTACCGCGGCCGTCAGATGGCGCTAAATCAGGCAACTTAGAATTATAATCCAGTACTAAAATGCTTTCAAAACGGAGTACGTTGTACTTGTTTTTTACAACGTTACAATATCAGAACGACCAAAAAACATTAAACGGTTTTTAGAAGACATGTAATTCAACGCGTTATGTGAACATTGTGAACGATATACCGAATACCGATTGACAGTTTAGACCATATAAAAGCAATTGATATGGCAGTTTTGTTAACTTTTAAAATATGTTTCGAGTATATCGCGATGCGTACTCTTTGATAGTGCGTACTCTTTGCTTGCTTTACCCTGCCAAAAAAAGTCTCATTACAGTTTCACGGCATTTTATGTTGTCAGCATTGCTAACCTTGTTAATAGTAAATTTGTGAATAGCGAAAAGCTAACAAGAGAACATTTATGAACATGAACAAAGAGTCTGAGAGTTCGTGGTTTTAGTTTTTATCATTTTATTTTTAATTTTCCGTCAGTTTTTATTTTACAGTGAGAAAAGCGGTTCGAACTTTTGTTAAAATTTAGATAGTGTAAATATAAGTTTTTTGTTAAGCATCCTTATAATATTATGAGCACTAAGTTATATTTCCAATGCTCACACTCATCGCGTAGTAAATTGTGTGTCAGATAAAATTCAAAGTTAGATATTTTTGTATGCGTTAATTCTCGATATCGGCATATAGCATTGACGCAGCATGATGTGGTATTTATATTTACCGTTGTTTTCTTTCGATGACTTCGGGAATGTGTTTTAAATTCGACAGTTTGTGCTAGAAAAATGTACTTTAATATAGTGGGGAAAATATGTGTTGATCATTTAGTAAACAGGTGAAAATAACTGACAATGGAAGACGAAGAAGCTGATTTACGAGAGCAGATATTCCATAACAATGTCAGAGAGCAGATCGTAAGTCATTCGCTAGTCGATTGGTCATCTGTTTTCTATTTTATTTGATAGTAGATCAATAGAATCTGTATTAAAGCTGTCCTTTTGTACGGTTCTGTTTGTAGATTTTTCTACTTCTATTCATAATGCTGTACCTCGGTTCGTACGCACTCATCGAGAAGTTCAGGAGGCGAGATCACGAAGACTGCTACTCGACGGATGAGGATGAGATAACGGTGTACAGAATAAGTTTATGGCTCTGCACCTTCTCTCTCGCCATAGCGGTGGGATCGGCTCTCCTGTTGCCCATCTCCATCATCAGCAACGAAGTCCTTCTCATCTATCCGGACAGTTACTACGTCAAGTGGCTCAACAGTTCGCTGATCCAAGGTGCGCATTAGTCATAAATAGAATATCGAACCTCCGACCGAGGGCTCGAGAGCCCGTGTACGCTCAGTAGATGGACCGCGCACAAGTTCTTGCGGTTCCCACTGACCGATGTGCGAGTACCGTACACTACTACGTCCATACAATATGTATATTGAAATTGCTCTAATTATGCTCACGGTTGAGTGGACGCTGACTTTTTGAGGATGAGTCCCCATCCCGGGCTCGAGCCGAACCGATGAGTGGAATCTATTGTACATATGTATTTACTTATTGTTTTACTCTATTTATTATATACGCCGAGAGGGCTTTTACATGACAGGTATAGAATTACAATTCAAGCGTTTCATAATACAGCATGTCAATATGTAGGTACTTATCTAATAAACAGAATTTATTTTACTAGAAAAAATCAGGAAGTAAACATAATAAATTGGAGTTTGCGGAGATGTTAAATCGATAAAGAGTTTTATTATTTTATAGATTAAAAATAATACTCGAGTTTTGTTTTATATTTTAACAGGACAACAAAATAATATGCCTGATTGGACGTAGTATGCCGTTTTACACTCTTATTTTACTATTTATCTTACTTTACAACTAAAAAAAAATATTAAATAAAGACCCTTCGAGTGGACACTTTAGAATTGTATATCCCTTTGCGACCACTTTCATATGAACCTTTCACCAACACAATGTCAAAAGTGGGCAAACGTGGGATTGTCAATTTATTCATAAACTGCGCGATCATAGGGGTACCTTTTCCAAAAATGTAAGCTTTCAGGCATAGAATTAAGAATAGTCCAGAAGGAGCGTAGAATCATATTTTAATACATCGGACTGTGTCCGAAAATCCCCCCACTATGCCCCACTTTCGCCGCGCGCATTCGTGATGTCGCCGCGTAATGTTGCACGATGGGAAAAAATAGAATCACAGCACAAATGTAAGGTAAAAAAAGCAATCTGTCAATTTCTCTAAAATTTTATTGTGCATGCGGAAATATTGATCGACACAACAGAGTAGATAAATAAAGGGTCATTTAATAAGAGTAATTGAATTAATGAACTTTAAGCTTAAAATATAAAACAAATTTTATTTTACATAAAACGGATATTTTTATATCATGTTAAATAATATTTGATGTTTGAAAGATAATGTCGGTCAAATGTCCACCACAGAGTTCTTTAATCCGAGGTTCAATTTTCATTAGTTCTCTCATTAGATGAGCAAAGTAGGGTAAAAAAAATTACTTCCCTGGCAACACTAACGAAATGTCCATTTTATTTCTTCGACAATCTGACAGATGGAAAAATAATTCAATTTTTAAGTAATGCATTTGCTACTTACACATTCATTTGTTAATTGCACATGAAATGTGATCTCATCCTGTTTCTTTAAGATCCTGGCAGTACACGGCATAGTTAAATTCAAATCAGGAGTTGCGTACTGAGCTACATCTACAAAGAAACTAATGGGTAAAACGTAAACCTACTCATTTATGAGTGGTTTAGTCGCCTTCTGTTTGATGTGCGTATGCGGTTTCTGGACTATTCTAATTCTAAGCTTTCAGGATTTAAAAGATATTTTTTCATCGCCGGTGGATGGAAAGGTTTAGTGGGGTAAACAATAGAAATTTAAAAAAAAACTTCTGCCGATTGCAGTGGGAATGAATCGGTATTGAATACTAATAATTTTGTTTGTATTCATGTCAACTTTATTCATGTGTCCATCTTACATAATATTAAATGTCCTTAACAAGTTATGTAAATCCTAGAGCTATTATAAAATCCTTAAGGTTTTATAGAAACTAAGATAATCAATCTGTATATATGAATACATATGTATACATATGTACAGTGGGTTCGAATGTTTAATAACCTTATGTTAATGTGTCAGTGCCTGCCGGTGACCCGAGTAAACATACAAATTTCATTTGTGTTAGTAAAGCACGCTAAAATATTTTATATATTGAATCTTGCAATAGGACTCACATTAACATACTCTCATGTGTGCTCTAATAATAACAAGCATACATTCCATTTATATAATATTTTTTTACTGCCTTATGTAAAATTTTATTTTGTGACTTCACCTTTTTTTTTAGTGGGAGTCTGATTTTTACCTATTCTCTGGTAATGTGATCACGTTCATGTTATTAAACATTAAAATGCACTGTACCATACTGTGGTCGCGGACGCACGGATCAGAGGTCCGAGGTTCTCTCTACAATAAAAACACAACGCAAATATATATATATATTTTTTTTTTATAAAAGAATTAGTTAGAAATATTAGCGTTCTTATAATTTACCCAAATATTTCAATTTTGTTGGCCATTTTCAACGAGTTGTAAAAAACTCACTGTTAGAAAATGGATATCAAGTTGGGGTAGAGATGGGTTTAAACCTCGGGCCTCTGGCCCGTGAGTCAATTTTTAAAATAAATAAAATCTGCAGTTATCTGACTGGCTTTATTTTTATTACTCTCATTTATAGGAAAGTGTTTTTATGAAAAATAGTAATAATTTGTTACGTTCCAGGGTTGTGGAATCATATATTTTTGTTTTCGAATGTGTCTCTGTTCATCCTGCTCCCGTTTGCCTACCTCTTCACCGAGTCCTCTGGCTTCTTCGGTTACCGCTCCGGGGTGATGTCGCGCGCGTACGAAACATTTACAGTCCTCGGCCTGTTGGCCGTCGTTGTAATGGGCCTCACGTACATCATATCGGCATTTGTTGACAAAAACAAATCCGGAAAGGAAGCGCTGAGTAAGTACTTGTATGAATTACAGTGCAATTATATGCTTTGTACAAATGTATATGTCCACACGGTGTATTGTGCCTTCTTATCCTGTACTTTTACTGCGGAAAAAAATATTAACAATATTTGTATACCCTTATTATACATGCCGTCGCTGGGAATTCATCACCGTGTAACTCATATTTGACCGTTTGAGAAGAGATACATTAAAATGTTTTTTTTTATGTGTGTTTAATAAAATTATGGATTTTTTTAATCATTTAGGTAAATCTTAGTTTACAATTATGTATTCTTTTAAAGTGAAGTTTGTATAAAATTGACACTTCTTTAAAAAAAGACATTAAATAATCATAATTATTTTGTAATTCAGTTTTTTTTATTTAAGTCATTATAATAGAGCAAGTATTCCACTCATCCCACTACACCGAAGTATCTAGGTGCGGCAATGTCCAGCCATAGTTATTTTAGTAAAATGTGATAGTGAAAAAATTAATGACCCCCCTTTAAAAGTTTTTTGCCGATATATTTAAAAAAAACTATTTTCGTATAACAACGGCTGGTCACTCGAGCCCGGGACACGTTGTATTTTGATCGGTGATTAATAAAAAAAACTAGAAATACAACGAGTGGTGTTTAAAAATATTCACAAAAAATGCAATAGTTTGCTTTCAAAATATCTGTATAACAATTGAACTAACGCTGTTACGCTAATGTAATTTCTCTCTTAAGATATTGAAACTAGAGGTTGTAAATTCCCATAAATGTTGTACTTACAAACTTTTCAAAGCGAGATAATTTTATAAGTCAATAATGACAGATATTCCTTAAATTGAATTACAGAAACAATAGCTTAAGCAAATACCGTGGAAATATGGCGGATCCACTGACTTTTGCATGGGGCATGTTTTATCTATAATGGGAAAGTTCAGTACTACGAGACATAGGATATAAAAAATGTTTTCTTACGTTCCGTAAAAATTAGACCATTTAATTGCAAAGCGAAGTTTCTCAAAAATGTATGAAAAAAATCATAAAAATGAACTAAGATTATGACAGTAGTGTGTGTAGTATGACGTCACGAGTTCTTGTGAATCAACCGATGATTGATTCACGAGTGTCGTGATAGATTTCCGGTTTACGGGAAGCCAATTCACCAATCAGTAGAACTTACCGTAGAGAACTTGCGACGTCACGGGTGGATTAATTGCAAAACTTAAAAAAATCATAGCGCTGATAATATGATACATAAAAATATTTTGGCTTAGTCTGTTAACAAATAAAAAAACCACTGAACTTCCTCATTCCATTAATCTACTGTAGATACTACACACACTACTGTCATAATCTTATGTTGACAGAATTCTACGTGTCTTATTTTCTTGTCTCGAAATGTGGGACGAAATGTACAAATAAATATGCTTAATTTATATAAGAATAAACTTGAAAATATTGCGTGTCAATTTGTCCATGGTAATGATTCTTGTTAACTGATAATATCAAACACTAACTCAATACTCGGCACATATTTATACATTTCTTTGCTTAATCAGTTCAAAATGTTTATTAGTAAATACACACTTCAGCTCGTATATGTGACGTACACAGCACACAGCTCTTACGTGTATGAAAATTCTTTCTAGGGACTGAGAATTCCATAAAAAATATGAATTTCGAATTATCGTTGTTTTACTGCAAATACATATATTTATATCATCGTAATTTTTTGACCACAACAGGCCACAAAAGCCAATTATCACCGGGAGTGAGGCAAGTGCCTCAGCTGTCGGGCCATGGAACACGAATCGGCTGGAATTACAAGTTCATATATCTAACTGCTTATGTTTGTAGATAAATATATTTTTTACCATCATTAGCCGGTTTAAGCGGGCCATCTATACACTCGTGTTTGGAACGCGTCGATCGATAATCTGAGTGGATTTTGGATTTCCTTTAAATAATTAGTGGACTTTTCCACCCCTGCCCCTTTAGTAAATATGTATTGCTTTAATAAATATCTCAGTTTTATTTGTTTACTAATTAACCAAAGTACTTTTTCAGATTTGTGGAGCTACTATCTTCCATTTCTGTACTCCTGCATATCATTTATTGGAGTTCTCATGTTACTAGGTGAGTACTATATACATATTTCCATTTAAACAAACATGTTTTTTTAATAATTTTCTTTATTATGAATCGTATCAGTGGTGTTTATCTAAATTTGGAACTTTTACAACAAAAGGGAGATATTGAAATGCCAAGTCCGTTATCTGAAGGATTATGTATTACAATACCAATAAATGTTATCTGTTATCATATATTAAGAAATTGGACTATGTCAGGTTCATTTCATATCTCTTGCTCCCAATTCGATACTCGAACTTTCCAGTAATATTCAATAAGCTCTGATAATGAAGACCACCTTACTTCGGCTATAATTATTTTTGTTTGTGAAAATGTACTCGCTTAATTTTCCTTTTACATTCATATAAGTACATGTGTTATATAGATGTGTACATTTATGTTAAATAAATTATAAATAATGGGCATTTTGTGATATCGTTAAATAATGTATATCGACATTTTGCAGACTGAGGAATAGCAAACGATCGAGGTACACTACCATTGTGAATATGAAAAATTTCGAGAGCTTTATAAATAGAATTTTCACTCTGGAAAAGTTTTGCATTCGCTCCATTCTTGGTGTGTACTGTACATTTGTACTTCATACAAAAATGGATGGACGGTATAAATAAATAATGTGGGTAACGGTACATTGTCCGCCTAATGTCAACACTGAACAGGTTTCGTCACCACTTGCTGACAATTTACATATATCCACGTCATTGTTAACCTCGTTTTGTAAACAAACACAGAACTTGTCAACACGTGAAATGTGTACCTATATGAAACGCATCATATTTGGAAACTAAATTATAAAATAATACTTTTCCTACGAGTAAATGTGTACTTAGTTTATTGACTTGTCCACAAATTTGTAACCTTTGTAATAAATTGAGTTTTTCTACTGACGTTTCTTGGCGGAACTGCCTCGATGTCGGTCACGATGAAACCCGATCACTGGTAAAAATTATAAATAAAAGTCGAATAACAAACTAAGTATTTTTATTATTATAATTGTTGTCTTTTGAAACAATAACATTTTGTTTTCTTTGTGCCACTTTAATCGGTAAAAATGACTATTAATTTATTGAATGTAAATAATACGATAATGAATTAAATGGCAAATTGCAACTGCGTACATTGTTTCAAACTTGTGTAAAATATTATAAATTCCATTCCTCCATTTCATTCAACGTGTTTTTATCCAAAGAATTAAAAATTAGTTTGGATGTAATCTCATTCTAATTTATTTATATTTTTAGTGTGTATTGAAATGTATATCCGTGTTATATTCTCTTTAGAGAGTAAACATATGTGTAATAATAATACATGGTTTTCTTAATTAAATTAAAATAAATTAAAAACGCATCTCTCATAGCTTTGCTCATTTATTGTTTCTTGTAATGAATAACTTGCGGGAAGTGCAACTGAGAACAAATATACTTATTGATTTGCGAAATACTGACAGATTAAAAACCACACTCGGATAACTCAATCAGAGTCTTCTTCCGATTCCTCCAGGAATTGCGCTATAAGCTGGGAGTGCTGGGGAAAGTGTTCCAGCAAGTCTCGGTAGCTCTCCTCGTATTGTGATGTCTTTCCTATCCCTCTATATGCCCTCACTTTATACAGGAGCGCTTTAAAACTCTTTTCATTTAATTTAAGCGCCTGTTCACAGTCCCAAACAACCTGTTTATATTAGTGAGTTAGCGATATTAGTTGATGATTATAAAAATACACTGCAAATATCTATTATTTAAATGTATACGAATATAATGTATGTTGCATTACTAGCAAATTATGTTGGCTGAAAGATCTGTACAGGCAAAATACATTATAATGCAAGTTTTTATGCTCGGGTAGTTTTAAGGCAGTAAATTTGATTGAAATGTTTATCGTATTTATAACGATGGAATATTTTCAAACATATTCTCTTTACTCTATGGTAAATTATTACTTTTCAATTACCGAGTTTCGTATGCGGATCTTCACTCGTTACTTTCTTTAAATAAAATACAGCTAGTTTTAAAACCAATTGAATGATAAAAGTAAATATTGTTTTGGTAACAAACAAATTTGATCCTGAGTTGACTGCTTTATCCAAAAATACTGTCGCTGTTATTTGCAATACTTCGCTTAAAACGATAAACAATCTTTGATCTTTTAGTGAGATGAGGAGTTCAAACCACAATTCCCTAAATATTCGGATATACTCACGGAGAATAGAGATAACTTTGTGTTTTACCTTTTGAAAACTTCCCAAGTGCAGCAATGTCAGCGCCCTGTTTGTATACAGTAGACAACTGTCCCGAACTTGTTCGATGGCCTTATCGTAGCAAGTCAAGGCCAGTTCGTAATCTCCTCTTCTAAAAGCTTTGGCCGCCCTTGCCTTAAAAGTGTCAGCTTTTTCACGTCGGATTTTCCTGTCTTGAAATCGATTTTCCGCATCACGGCTCACTTCCTTCATGAAAGACTCCGGATCCATTTCATTCTGTGGCGATAAAATACAAGTTTTTCTAAAAAAGACCAAGAAATATCTGAAAGCTGCCATTTGCCCAAATTCTAACAATACTGTTAGTATACCGAGTACTTTAAGCAAATTATCTGTCAAAAAGTACATTGCCTGGAGTTTTAGTTAAGGATACTGTTTTTACTCTCCTTAACCACGGGTATTTACCTGCTTGGTGAGAATGATATGGCTCATTCAATATGTGAGTGAACATTACCGAGGGCCTTATAAACCTGGTATAAGTGGTAGAAATTTCTACCACTATGCCTTGGCATAACTTTATACCAGGTTTATGCACGCAGCATACTATAGGTAGAATACTGTTCCATAATTTGGGACCCTTCTGAATCAAACCACACCCTTGAAATAGAGAAGGTTCAAAAGCGATTTTTGCAATACTTCTATCTTAAAGAAAATAATAACTATCCATTCTTGTATCCATCATTATTATCATTTTGGCGGCCTCCGTGGTGTAGTGGTCAAGACGCTTGATTCACGCACGGAAGGTTCCGGGTTCGATTCCCGGTGAGAACACAAAAATTAAAATGTGATTTTTCTCAATCCTGGATGCTCTGTGATGTAATTCACCACTGTAATTAGGCCTCCTGGCCTGTTGTGGTGCAAAAAAAAAATGTAATCATTATTTGTATATGATCATTATCTCCAGTCACAATAAATCTTCAGGTCGCAGTGACGTCAGGAGCTTGCATAGCACTGACCCCCACCTCTAAGAATAATCCATAATTATTTCTAGCAGGGATGCTGGATTGCAAAACCCTCGAATCTCATCTTCAAATTTTTCTCGGTAAACATTTCTATAAGCTGATTTCTGGATGTATATATAATCCAAATATACTGAAAGAGATCAGTTTGTATGTTCCCAATAACTATACTAGAGCGAAATCTCATGCACCCAGAAGCCGTACAAATGCAAGTCAGAATTCACCCAGTAATAGAGCTCTTTGCTTGCTGAATACGGTTTCTGCGGATCACTTTAAAAAGCAAGACTGTGCGGGTGACCATAATGGCGAAGATCAACTCAATGGCATTTATAATTGTGTGTGTTTACATTCCCCCATGAGCTCATATTAACGTCTACACGGACCACTGTGAGGATATGGAAGACTTGAAACCTTAGTTTCCCATTGCGACTTATTTTATTTTTGGGGATTACAATCTCCCTCACACTCATATTTCTAACCCAACCCATTTTCCGGTCTCCTCCACTCCCGAAGCCCGAACTCTTCTAGATCTTTAAGTGGACTTAACTTTCTAAATCTTAAACAATCTAATCAAATTACAAACCTCAACAATAGAATCTTAGATCTTGTAATTTCTAATACGTCTTATCTTAAAATTTAAAAATCTAACGACCGCCATTAGTACCTGACGACCCCCATCACCCCCTCTTCTGACTGAAATTCCTCTTGGATTTGATGCCACTTTAAGTAACCCGGAAACAGTTTGTGTCGACTATAAAACCGGTGGCTATAGCAGCATTTGTACATATGTTTATCCGAAATCAACTGGTCCACCTTTGATAGAAGCACAAATATTAATGAGTCAGTTAGTTTATTTCATTCTATCGTGAACAATACGATTGAAGATTGAGAATTTGAAAAAAAGTAGTCGAGGCACATTCGTATCCTACATGGTTCAACCGCAATTTGAAACAACTGGTGTGGGAAAAGAAGAAAGCCCACAGTGAATATAAGGCGAGCGGCTCTCATGGAGACTTCATTGTTTTCTCGAACTTAAGAAAGCAATGTAAACTCTCATCCAAAGAGCTTACTTCAATTATATCTCGGGTGTTGAGGCTTTGCTTCAGTCAAATCCCAAAGTATTTTGGAAATACCGGAGTAAAATGAATAAAAACTGTGGGTACCCGGAGTCAATGCACCTTGCTTATTTATGGCCCAAGGCGAAATCTACACATCATATCATATATCATACTAATTATTTACTATTATTACGTTTGACTTACGGAATCTGCAGGTTTATCTTTTTTGTGGCACGCAACTTTATTTATAATTGTTCTGTCACTTTTGACCTTCAAATCCACTCCTAGGTCAGGTTGCCTCGAGCCCCCTTCAGCCAGGCACCGGTCGGCCAATACTTGGCCCCTCTGGGAAATATCCTTATCTTCTGAAGAAAGCTGAGACACTATTTGAGATATCTCGGTAACTCTGTGCATGAAATTATTCCATTCCTCGTTGCATTCCATGGCCGGATCTTCGAGAGTTTTATTAATTTATAGTATGCGACTCACTATGTCTGACCGTATGAAAATATGTCTCTGTAGATTGTTATTCTGAAAATGTAAATGGATTCTGTTGTCACGGAAACGCAGAAAAAATATTGATTTCAAAACATTGTTCGGCAACTGGAGGGAAATTTAAATCATTAACACAAAATTGATTTATTTTTAAAAAAATAATGCGATCTCTTAGACGAATGTGTGGGAAATCAATGTATGACAGGGTTATGAACTACGAAATCAGGCGAGAGTGTAAAACTGAGTCGTGTATAATTCATAAGATTAAGAAAGAGTCTCTGAAATGGTTTGGTCATGTAGAACGAATGGACGACGAAAGAATAGTAAAACAAGTATATATAGGACGACCAAGGAAGACCGATTTTTAAAAATGTATTGAATTTAATATTATGTTAGTGTTACCAAAAATCCAATAAAAATAAATAAATGGGTAGAAATTATAAGAAATCTAAGGAAAGAATCTGATTGAGATCCACCAAAAACAAATGCTGTTTGTCAACATTCAAAAACAAACTTATTTTATGCACAAAAAAACAACATCTTTCCATTTTTTTGCAAATGCATTCTCCTCGAATGCAACCCTGGTAGATCGACAAATGAAACATTAATGCTCCTAACTTCTTTTTTACATATTCGATTGAAGATTTGAATATCTACGAACACGTACAGCCCAAAGATCTATATTTCTCTGAAAACTTTTAGGAGTTTAGGAGGAGTCACGTACGGTGACGTCACGCGTACAGAGGAATTATATATATAAAGATATAAAAGTCAGCGCATGCTTTAACCTTCGATGTGAATTTCTACATTTTTTCTTCTTCCCTTTTCTAATTTTGTATTTTTTAAACTGCTTTGTTTAAGTTTGTATTTTATGACACGTCTTCTTTCTAAATAAGAGTCTGACCCTTTTCTTCTCTCGAGTATTTCAAAAATGTTTATATTGATTTTCATTATTTTTTTTCCCAAAATTCTGTGTTTTGTTTAGGATTTATATTTTTGTACACAAATATCATTTGCGTATTTACAAAAAAACCATCCCACCGTTTCCTCCTAGCCAGAGAGGATAGAATGCCACACCGCTCTGTCTTTGCGTACAGATCTCGCTTCCTCTACATTCATACATCTTTTTATGTGTGTTTCCATATGTCCATCTTTGAGTATTTGTAGGATATGTCTTTCTCGTTTTCTGTAGGAAATAGTTCCACTCTTAATTATTCGTGTGGCCCTCGCTTTGTCGATCTATCGATTATTTATAAAAACCTTATTAGTAAACTTATAAACGTTTCTCGGGATTAATTTAGGAGGAACTCCGTCGTCACGGAACATTGATTAAAGTACGTTCATACAAATGTCGAAGAAAATCTACTCTCAGAACAGCGTTCGTTTCCTGAAACGTAATATATCCCTGGATAAGGAAAACTCGTCTCTGCCCAAACACTAGGTTCGGAGATCGCGCTTTCGCCGTAGCCGGCCCCTTTGCCTGGATCGATTGCCTTCACACTCGCGAATTATTGACAGTTAAGATCTCGACTGAAATTGAACTTCTTTCGTTTATCGTTCCCTCAAGTTTAAAATCAGCCAGTTTAATATGTAGCGTTGGCTTAGTTAGAAATATAACCGCACAACTGTAAAGCGCCTGGAGGTTTTCACAAAAATGGCGCTAAAAATTAGCCAAATATTTTTATTATACATATCTACGGTATACACAAACATGCGTATATTTATTCAAATCACTGTATTATATTTAATATGAGACATTTTCTCCATTTTGTTTTCAGTTTGTACGCCGCTCGGTTTTGTAAAACTATTCAGTGTGGTGGGGCAGGTTCTCGTGAAGCCGCAGTTTCTGAGGGACCTGAATGAAGAGTTCTTCACTTATTCCCTGGAAGAGGAGACAGTTCGAAGGCGGCTGAAGCACGCACAGGCTACAGGTACGACGTTCGTATGAACCGGAGGATGGCAGTACACCTATCACCGTGCGAGTTTTATTGGGAAGCTCGTACCCGGATGGAACAGTTATTGCTGTAATTTGAGTTCAATTCTGAACTCTCAACATTTACTTGGCGCAGTTTGTGTTTACCGACACGGTGAATCGGGTTGTCGTCCCGTGGTGTTATTGTGGAATCTGGATCAGATGTCTGAAATTACCACTTTCTACAACAACAAACAAACAAACCATCACGCCGTTTCCCCGTAGGGAGGGGTAGGCAGAGAGGATAGAACGCCATAACACTCTATCTTGGCATACAGACCTCGCTTCCTCTACATTCATACATCTTCTCATGCACGCACGCCGATTATTACCACTTTCTACACATAGTTATTTATGTCTAACTAAAAATGGAAACGGACGTATTGTGAAAAACACTTTATTAATAGATTCCGCAATAATTGGATTGACCACACTTTTCTTGTCACTGTCAACTGTCAACGCTGTTCGGTGTTGTTCTGTAGTAAATAGAAAGGTACATATTTCGTGACCAATCCATTATCCAACAGGTGAGGGGTACATGTCCCCCCCTCCGATGGGTCCCCCCCCTCCCGCAGGCGAGGATCCCGCTCTGCTCCGCCTCAGGAACGGGGCGCTCCGGGCTGGTCTCCTGGAGCGAGTGGAGCTGCTGCAGACCAGGAGAGAGGTAAACCAGCTTCGTAATATTGGTTCGGTAGTGTGCAGCTTTAAATATAACTTTCTAATATCTGTCAATGCCTAAAATGCAAATTCCCAACATTGGAATTGGCTCGATGATATATCATATTTCCTCGATCATAAGACGCCATCGATTATGAGACGCATCATTATTTTAATAAAAAAATAGACCAAAAAAATACCTAAAAAATAAAAACTTTATTGTAAACAAAGTCAGACAATCAAAATAAAGGGATTGAAAAATTGGGATATTATTTATGTACTGCACTGAAATTTCTTCAGATTTGGTGTCAGTTTTTTTTTGTATCACTTTTTGACAAGTCATTGCAATGTCTGCGTCTTCCCACAAAATGTCATCGAATATTCGTTTTACTTATGTCCCGCAGATCTGTTTCCGTGCTTATTTTCATCATTTCAATGAAGCATCGTAGTGTAGTCTTCTTGTCAGCATTTTAAACGGTAATTAGGGTCAACTTTTGTTTACAATTTTACGAGACGGAATCTTGTAAGACGCCATCGTTTGAACAAAAAACATGCTTCTTGTAATCGAGGAATTACGGTATAAAGTTTATTATTATCGAGTTAATATAATACCCACAAGATGACGGGCTCTGTAATAACATAAACTATTGTCTCCACCGAGCAGATAGTGGACCGACAGCGCCGCACTTCAGCCCTGAGAAGAAATGTGGTGTACCCGTTGGCCGTATTGTTGTTACTCCTGTTGACCGGTATCGCAGTTCTCATGGTATTGCAGAACACATTGGAGCTCCTCGTCGGCTTCAAGGCTCTTCCTCTCTCGACCACTGTGAGTATTACTGCAGTATTCAATGTTATTCTATCTCCTATCATATCGCAGCCGAATTGTCTGATAATTAATTAGGTCAAGTTAGATTAGTTGTATTCCTATTCAACCTATCCTATCCTATCCTAACTTTTCCTCACATAACCTAACATATTATATTGTTATTTGAGCTGATGAGCGCACATAATAATACGTTTATGCGTGTTCTATTTCGAGATTTAAAAGAAAACACATCAATATATTGTTCCGTGGGTATTACACGCACCATTAGGTCTTTGGGTATTTTCTTCTTAATAATAAGGTAATACTCGTTGGGTACATTTATAGTCATATTTCTTCTCCCAGTAGTATTGAGTGGATGTCCGTTAAAATGAATAGTCTTTTCGCTACTTGTTATACCGCGCACAAGTTGCACGTTGAATTTCAAAGAAACAGTTTTTTCACTACTGGTTTTGTTGGTCTTCGCAAAACCAGTGAAGATCCTTGGATCTTGATGGACAGTGGACTAAATACATATTAGATTATGCATATGCTGAGATTATTTAGGACCCATAGCGCATGCCTGCAACTCGGGCTACACAATAATAATAAGATAGATGTACGGCTCAGTTAAGCTTAACCTGTTGCAGCAATTCACTCTCGGCATCAGCTCCCTGTCTCGTCTGGGGCCGTGGGGCGCCGCCCTTCAGGGGGTAGTGCTCTTGTACCTGTACGCTGCCTCCTGTACCGGGCTGTACGCCGGAGCCTTGCCCCCGCCTCGCACCGCCCGCACTCCCCTTCCGCTGCTCATCGCCAACTGCGCCCTCCTTCTGGTGCTCAGCTCCGCCCTTCCTCTGCTTGCCAAGATACTAGGTACTGCTCGACGTAACATTTTGAAAAAAATTAGATATATTTGCATTTTACGATTTACCCAAATATTTCAATTTAGGCCATTTTCGTAATATAATACTTCAAGGGCGCTTTACAATGTGATTTCATAGATAAATAAATTTAATTGGAACTTTTGAATTTGTAATTAATGTAAAACAATTTATTTTCCTACGGATTTATTCAAATGATTCACTCTCACAGCCTCGCGCCTCTCCTGGGAGTAATTATTAACTCACTATTAGAAAATGGGAAACAAGTTGGGGTAGAGTGTGGTTCGAATCTCGGACGCTGATCCGCGAGGTAGCGTGATCATTTCCGATTCTTACAGAACAGTCTGTGTGTGAAATAGAAACGGAACCCCGGACGAGTGTTTTCCATTTGATGGCTGCTCTCAGGTAAATCCTGAAAAAGAAAATTTAATGGAGTCAAGTCCACCTCATAGCGAAGTGTTTGGCGTGTTCGCCTACCATTTTTGAGGTCCTAGGTTTGATTCCCGGCAGAGTGGACGTGAAATATTCATTTTAAAGGTTGTTTAAACTGCAATATTTCATTGCCGGACTGGCACCCGAAGCGTAAGACTGATCACCTTACCTTCATGTGACAGATGATGGAAATATCTCATGCACCACCGGGTGCGTAAATGGAGTGATGAAGATTAAAATGATTAGTTTGTGAGAGACTTTTCGAAAGGATTATATTCTTGTGATGGGTGCCTTTAAATTTACAGGTGTTACAAATTTTGATTTGCTCGGCGACTTTGGCAAAATCGAGTGGCTGGGAAACTTCAAGCTGGTGCTCCTGTATAACTTGGTGTTTGCGGCGGCCGCCACCTTGTGTCTCGTCAACAAGTTCACGGCCACCGTACGTCGGGAGCTCTACAATAGGTTAGTGGAAAACGTCAATATCCTCTCCGACTGCGTGACATTCCTCAACTGAGGGGACTAATTCTAACAATCACGCTTCAAATGTGTCTGTGAAAACTCATTCTTCGAAAAATTCTGTGTTTTATTTAGTACAGACCGCTCGTGTTGTTTATTAATATGGTATCATTTATTTTTTCAGCGTTTACTTTGTGGAAAAACATTTTGAATTTATTTAAAATAAAACACTTTGTAATTTTTACCACATAACAGTTTAATATTGTATAATAACACTATTATTTTTACACCTGCGGTCTGATTCGTTTCAAAGCGATAACACACCGATCTAAGCCAGCTCGGTTTCAGCCGTGCGATGTCAGTTTTATTTGGACACGCATATTTTCGTCGTCATATTATAGTGAAGATAGGAACCACACTAGTTACATCTTAAAAGGAAAATGAACATCACATTTTCTCGTTTAATAAAAGCATATAGTATATTAATTAATAATTATGATTGACGGATAAAACAATAATTACATATATTATTATGCTTACCTATGACAACTTTTCTTTTTAAAATGCTTCAAACGAATACAATACAATAAACAAACTATCCCGAGTAATTCTGACAGTTCAGCATCGTTAAAAGCGACAGTGCAGCCAACTTAACCATACTTAAACTCCCAATATTAACACGAAGCGGTAAAACAGCACCGTCTGAGTTATTACCTACTCAGAATGCGAAGAGTGTTAATATTGGGCTTTGCGGTAACTTTTCAACACGAGCTCGCATTAAATAATTCAGAATATCTGAAACTAGTAGTGTTATTATACATTAAACTAAATTACAAAGTGTTTTATTTTCAATAAATATAAAATATAGTGATAAAAATAATTATTCAAATTCAAACATATGTGTTAAACAATTTATAAATGAAGTATGCACAATGCACATAGACTGTTGCTATTAGAGCGCACATAAGAATGAAATAAAATAAAATAATAAGATAAACTCCCTTCTCCTTCTCCTTCTCCTTCTCCTTCTCCTTCTCCACCATCATCTCGCAGTGAATTTCACAAGCAACACTGCAGTACGGCATGTTACAACATTGCACCGACTTAATCAAAACCAGCACGCAGTGGTCGGTACTTTGTAATAAATATGCCACTATTTCTCCAATGTCGCATATAACCAATCACGCCTTTTTAAATATAGGGTTGGTATAATCAAATTATTAAGATTATTATTTTTATTTTGTGGTTTTTAAATAATCACGTTCCATAAGACTGACAATTTAATTTTTAGCGTTGCCGCAGTCATTCCATTTTATCTTAATAAAAATGTATTTTATTCATCAATATGTACACTTCGGCTGTCCGGTATCTGGTATCTGGTATTCCGGTCAATTGTGCTCCCGAAATAATATTATTTGCTCAAAATTTGTTACAGTTTTTTACTATTTAACATTTATTATATCGATTCATCACTCATTTTATTTAGTATTTGAAAATGAAATATTCAAAACCGGTGTTCTGATAGCAGTGTCCTATGCACTATTACTATTATTGCGCACTTTTATATTTGGCTGACTGTAGTCATGTATGGCGCTAAATGGTATTAAAGGTGCGTTGGGAATATGTCCATTTTATAAAATCTTTATTGCTTCTTTCGTACGCTTCAGAGAAGGTTTGCCACACAACTAATGGTTCCTATTGAGCTGCCACGCATTGCGTCAACACGCACAACTTATAAAGTAGTCACCTTGTTATTTTTACAAAAGAGTATTATGAATCTTTTTGTTCTCGTGACTGCGGCTGTAACTGGAAACATCAGCGCAGATGTAAACTGTGTGCCTCGAGTTAAGTTCACAGTGTTATAACACATACATGTGTATGTAGTAATTTATCTGTACATTACATATTATGTACATAAAGTTTCTATGAAAGCAAAGATTGTAACTGCTTAATCAATTTTGGGAGTCGATATGTTTATGGAACGAAGACAAAGGAAGAACCATTACCGGCCTATCTTGCGCTAGTAATGTGTTGAATATATTAGTATGTCAAACAACATTCCATTTAAAATAAATCAAAGTGTCCCAATTAGTTTCTGCTTAGTACAATTGATTGGCCCGTCATTGGAAAAACAAACATTTTCAAGTAAATGGCTAGTCTGGAACTGAACTGGTCTATGTAACATTTTTGGCAAAATCGAGTATGAGCATTATTGAACTTAAAAAAATCATTTCTATACCAGCAAAAATGGCTTATAATATTACAATATGTTATTTCTGCACCCAAATGTTTATTACACTCAAAATTACTAATACCCTTAAAAATTTGTATGCTTTATTCATTTTATGTCATTCTAACGTTTTATTTGTCATCTTTTGGTGCTTATTGTTTCAATATCAAATCTTTTTTAATACAGTCTTAGGTTAACTACTAAGCTAATATAACATGTTCAGAAAGTGAGTGTACTAGATTTTGATTTTTTTTTTAGAAAGTGTATTTGAAAAAAAATTACAGGATATTGTTGATTCACTTGTTGACTATTTTTCCACATAATCGCCATCGAACGATGCATGCGGTGAGTCGTGGCACAAGCTTCTCTATGCCCTCCTCGAATAACTCTCCCGCCAGCTCCTTCCACCACTTCGGAACCTCTTTCTGCAAATTTAATTCCAACCATGTGTGCCTCGAGGGAGGTGAAAATAAACATGATAATCCGAAGTCGCCGAGTCAGGTTAATACGGGGAGTGGTTCAAAACATCCCAACCTAAGACTGAGGCTAAGACCTGAATTTACTGTGAGATATGCCCTATTGTCATTAGTTGTCATGTACTTCACGTGTATAAAGTATTACACAAATTATAATCAGATAGTAATTTATTATTATTATCCTGTAATCTCTCGTCAGTTTACGTATGTTACAAAATAATGTTCATTTCTTTTAATTTTGCAATACAGTATGTAACTTCATTTGCATAATCCTTCTAGATTAAAATTATTTACACTTTTGAAGTAAAATGTAATATTTTTCAACTTTCCCACCAAATTATGTAGTGAATTTATAACATACTATGTAGTTAATATGCGAGTGCCTTAAATTGTTCACACTTCACCCGAGATCTACTAATATATACCGACATAATATTATATGGATCCATTCTAAACACAAAAATATGATTTCATTGTAAAAGACATTTTTTAAATCTCTTTGTTATTGACATTACAATAAATTATTGTTAAATGTTTAAGTTTCCGCACACTTTCCATTACGTATTTCTTTATTTTTCCTTAAGGTGTTGCTGCACGGTGTTTTGATCTCATTGTTCACTAATATTTGCAACACTACCACAGGAACATAAAAGTTACTCTTAAGTTTGACGTCACTTCAAAATGTGTTCAATGTTTTATAATATATGAGGTGTGTTCAGAAAATAATGGGAATTTTTAAATTTCGCGGGTTTGGAGAGTCTGATTGTTATTTTTTTTTTTAAATATGTTGGTATACATGCCCCTGAAGTATGCTTTTCAGCTGTATTCATTGTGTTCGACGTGCTCGGCGATTTTCATCTTGGCAAACCAAAATGCCTCCACTAGGACAATTCAGCCTTAGGTTCGACATCATATCCGTAAACCCATGTTTCGTCACCTGTTACAACATGTTTCAGTAATTCTGCATCGTCGTTGACTTCATTTAGTGACACCTGAGCAACTTCCATTCGCCTCTGTTTTGGTTTGAAATTCAAAAATTTTTTAACAAATTTTGCTGCCACGCGTTTCATACCCAAAACATTTGAAAAAGTTTCATGGCATGAGCCAATTGATTTGCCAACATCATCAGCGACTTCTCTGATTGTGATTCGGCGATCGTTCATAACCATTTCATTAACTTTTTCCACGTTTTCATCTGTTGCTGGGGCGTCTGGGCCGTTTGTCATCTTCAAAGTCTTCACGGCCATTTTGGAATTGCTTTACGAATAGTAACTCGTAAACTTTTGTTTTACTCATAGCAGACATTCACTATATAGGCCTTTGTTAACATTTCACACACTTTATTTAATTTTTCACACAAAATTTTATACAAATTTTTTGATCCATTTTTTTTAACAAATGAAAATTGCCATGCTCATAAAAACACGTCTGTAACCTTAGCGGCTGCCACAGGCAAAGTAAACAATGAATACAGTTGAACATTTTAGCATACTTCGGGGGCATGTGTATACATAATAAAAAAAATATTGACAATCGGGACTCCCCGAACCCGTGATATTAAAAAATTCCCATTATTTTCTGAACACACGCATACGCGTATATGACTACCAAAAGAACATCTGTAATTCCATTTCCTAAATCCCGTTTTCTAATTACTCTACTGTTTGAATCATTGCTTTGTTTTAGTACTTCATGTGTGCTAGTTTAGTACAATTAGTGACAGACCTCCTAAAAAAATTGAGTTGATAGTTGTTTTATACCCTGAATTGTGTACTCGTGTCCAATGTTGGAAGGTGTTCCCGAATATTGCGAGTGCGATATGAAATAAACTCTATTAGCGCGTGTCGCATCAATTTTAGGAAGATGGTTGAATTCCTTATTACAGTAATAAATTTTACCTTTCTCTAGTCTTTCATAAATTCTATATATTTTGCATTGTAAAATTAGTACTTTAGTACCACTTGCTTTTACATTTTATGCACTATAAAAGTTGAATATGTGATGTCAAATTATATAAGAGTTTATTAACATTGTTTGCATCACACATTATGAATTATATACATTTATAGATTCTGTCTATTTAAATAAAGTAATTTTACTTCGCCTTTGCTTAGAAATAGATATTCTAAATTATATAACCTGTGATAAATAGTATAGATTTATGTGGACGAAGGCTAATATTGAATAAAGGTTACAAAATAATATGACATCTTTTTAAAAAATGTTTAATATATACATATAAGTATACCATGAAACAATGGTGTCTTCTTTAATCATTTAGATTGCCAAGACACCATTGCTATTTAAGCAATTTAATGTTTTTTTTTTGTTTTTTTTAATGTTTGTACTCTTAATTTTGTTGTATGTCTTATTTATTTTGAAGTGATATTTGTTTTGAAAATACAGTAGAAAAGTTCAGTAAAGCATTTATAATGTAAAAAGAAAGGTTGATGAGATTGTGATCTGCGGTGTAATATGTAAATAGATTGTATCTGTATATTGCAGTCGGGAAATCTACCACTGAATGTGTGGTACGTGGCATATTTGTAGTGGATTTAAGTTTGAAGTGATGGTTATTTCAATTAAATGTTTGTTTTTTGCATACTCGAAAGTGTTCAAACCAATGTGTCATTTGAATCTACATTGTAACTTTAAGAAATATGGTATTATTTATTTCTATAGTTTTAGTCTAATTCCTTTGTAAGTTACTTTTGTTTTTGTATGTATTTGAAAATGAGACAAATAAAATGTGATGTAAAATCCATACATAAGGATGTTCATCAATAATTTACTAATGTTTCCTCTTCACACCCCCTTCACACACCTAACCTTACCAAATAATAGGGTATTATCACTGACAATTTCCTTCGGTTACTCACTCCCCTATAAATAAGATCAATTGATAATTTACTATAAACGTATTAAAACTGCTATCGTAGAAGTTGGAGTTTTGCGACCGTCCTGCATTTTGCAACCACGATAATACCCTATTATTACGCATATAGTGATGTAGCGCATAAAATGACCTCGAGATAACTCGAAAACTACAAACCTCGCCAAAATATTATGATCGGTAAATTGTTTAGTACAGCTATAAAATAAATATATTTCAATATGAGGATCGAATTAAATTCAAATCATAAAATATGTCGTATAACATACTTTTAAAGTATTTTATAAAATTGCATAGCTGTGATCATAATTAGTGGCGAGGGATGTATTCGCTTTGCATGTCGAATTCTCACGCCTGCAGCTTATTCAATTTGAATAATAACACTCAATAATTACTGCGCTGAGTTTTTTCATCATGGAGTACTTATTTACCTTCTTTTTTACTAGATTCAAGAGTCTGGTGGACTTTTTTTATTCCAAAGATGGAGTCAATAGAAACAAGCGAGCATCATCCTCTAAACCCAGAGTTATGTTTCAAGTTTCTCCGGACAGAACAGTGCCAACAGGCGGTTGGAAGAACGAATAACTTTTGTCGTCGAAAAATTAGTCAAAGTGAAATAAAGACATTAATACGTATTCTATTTATGTATATAAAAGAAATATTGAAAATTATATCCCCACTTGCATTTTGAATGACGTCTACAGATATTATGAAAGTCTGAATAAATTTTTCTTCCAGTCTATTCGATCTCGTACATAAATTATTGGTATTCTTCTATAATTTAATTTTACTTTTTCAAAATATAATACACTTAAGGAATTTAATCATTTATGTTTAACGGGTACTCTTGATAATTTGACTATTAAATTTGTTAATAAATCGGACAACTAGAGGATATTGTTAGCATTTCTATCAAACTGAGAGTGAAAGTTATCCAGTCCAGTTCGGGTTTCCAGAAGCTTCTCGGATCCTAAGATGTTTTTTAAACCGTTTCGGTCGCAAGTAAAGTATTATATCTTATGACAATCAATCAACAATTACAAATCATCTTTGATCCACAAATGTTTGCAGTTTTGATTTGGCTATTCTATTATTGAGATGCTAACTACCGAGTCCAGTACTGACCGGATCATTATATTATTCGAGCAAAGCGAATTCCGAGGTCACTACAAATTTTGAAAATATCAAATAAGACAAGTGCTATAGAATATTATTACTATATATATATATACTGGTACAAGTATTCGCATATTTTTTGCTTTAGATTTGACTTTATATACACTAGTATGTTAAGACTCTATGGAGTTCGATAGGTGAGGAAGGTCCCTCCCTTCAGATTGAAATAAATTATCAATTCAATCTACTTCTATTTGAAATTGACAATATCTTTAGACTTATAATGTGAAAGCCAGGGAAATTGATCTGCCAAAGGGACTTTAATGTTATGATTTCTTTATCTGCACCTAATGATGCGTAGGGCACTGTATTGGCACTCAAATCTGATGAACCCGGTCAGTCTTAACGCTTTCCACGCCAGTTCAGGGACAAGAGCATATTGAAGTACGAAAATGAAAAAAAGTGCTTCTCGGGAATCGTAAATATATTATTACTATTGATTTAACTTTCATCTTTACGGTTGTTGTAATTCTTTCAGTAGAACAGAATTGGGAAATAAATATTAATAACCCAGTTTGTTATTTTAAAACGTTATACGTTATTTTAATCATTGAGGATTCTCAGCCATCTTAAATAATAACCTAGAAGTTTCGTATTTGTGCAAGTCCCCTGTGGTCAAATGGTAAGTGCATTTGCCTACCATGCAAGAGGTCTCGGGTTCGATTTCCGGCATGGCTGATATGAAGTAAGACATACCTTTGTGTAGGAAAATATCAACATACTCTTCGGTCGGTGTTCTGATGCACTGCGCTGGCCCTATGCATCATTAGGTGCGGAATGGGACTGATGATATAATATGTACCTATTTAAATTTTTAATAAATCATCCATTTTATGTAAATCATTTGTTTGTATTCATATTATGTATATTATTGGTAAAAAACTATTTTTTCTGTAAAATAAATATACTTTAATCAGTAATGATGTTCATATTTTGTGTAATTTTATTACTTATTAATATACATATGCCATAGAATTAAAAATAGTCCAGAAGGAACGTAGAATCATATTTGAATACATCGGACTGTGTCCAATAATTCCCCCACTTAGACACACTTTCGCCGCGTGCATACGTTAAGTCGCCGGGTAATGTTGCTTGATGGGAAAAAAAATCATAACACAAATTTAAGGTAAAAAAAAAGCAATCTGTTAATTTCTCCAAAATTTTATTGTGCACGCGGAAACATTGATAAATAAAGGGTCATTTAATAAGAGACACAACACGGCATAGTTGAATTCAAATCAGGAGTTGGGTACTGAGCGACGTCTACAAAAAACTAATGGGGCAAAACGTAAACCTACTCATTTATGAGTAGTTGAGTTGCCTCCTGTTTGATGTGCGTATGCGGTTTCTGGACTATTCTTAATTCTATGACATATGCATAATATTTCAAGAAATCATTAACATTGCTTCTAGAACCTTATCTGGTTTCCTCTTAGCCATTTATTTATGTCTTCCTATATGGGAGTAAGACATAAATAAATAAGGATAATAAATTCCCCATATGGGGAAGTAAATACTTACAAAAACAAACTTCAGTTGTTTATCACAGAGTATGTCATAATAAGTTATAACAAATCATGTTTTTTTGAAAATGAAGTTTCAAATAATATGTTAAAATTATTTTGAATTTACACCTTAGGTAAAATTAACATGCAACTCGTGTAACATTACAACAGCAACAGCAAAACAATTATACAAAGTTTTAGAAGAAGGAAACAAAAATAATTGTGTTTTCTTATACAAAGGTGTTTTTTTTACTATAGGTACATATTGTTCAAAATGTATCTTTTTTAATGTTGAGTAGGTTACAAAAAATATTATCATAATAATTAATGTGCCGAAACAAAATCAAATAATTCTAGGTTTAAATAGTGTTACAATTTTAAATATATGTTGTGACATTTAAAAGAAAATCAATGGTGTATTTTATTATCGGCGGGTGTAAAGAAAGTGAAGCTTTCGGTCATGTACTTTATATAGCAAATCATTTGTCAATCATGTTACCAAATTTCAACTACACAACATTAGCAATCAACACTGAGGAATGGGAGGTGCCTTTACTTCTTGAATTTTTCAATAATAAAATATTAAATATTGTGCTTACATTATAAAATGATCTACTTTTAAGGAATGGCTGGCAAACACCAATAAAGAAAGAACCTGGTTACATTTGGGATCCCCGATCATTTGGAAGCATATTCCTCATGGGCGTGGAAAGGATTTTTATATCGGAGGTATAACAGAATTTTGGGAGTACGTATTCGAGTATTACAACATTTCTTCAAACCTACCCGAAACAGACTTACGGAAGTTGGTGAAGGATTATGCCCAATTCGATCGTTACCAGTGATGAATTTGTGTGGTAATTCTAGATGGCTTTTAATAAAACTCATTCATATTTTTAGGTTTTTTTTATTGTTATTTTCATTAAATGAAGTTAGATATGAAAAATATATTGAAAATAGTAAGAGATTAATACATTAGAGTATTAAACATATTAAAAATACACAATATTACATTTTAATATCAATCTTTGTTTTTTTTATTAAGTCTGAAACTAAACATTTCAAGGAAAAATTAGGTTGATTTTTCTGATAAATACATCATAATGTTGGCTCGATAGTAAAAAATAATACTTTGTCAATTTACAGACACGCAATAATGCATTCAATTATTTAATGTCCGATTTTATCTAATAAAACAATATTCATATGTATATAGATATATTAATAATTCTCATACATTTATCATCTTATCGAATTTTGTAATATTATGATCATCTGTTTACTCTCTACGATATTCAATATCACGTCTTGCGTATTCTTTATACACATATAAAATAAATATCTTTAAAAAGTAAAAGAACATAAAATGTGTAACATATTGGAAAAGTGTTTGCGTAATTAATTCTCAATTTTTATCACATTCTGGTCGAATTGTGTCAAAAGATCATCATTGCCTCATTTTGATACACTAGAAAAATATCACAGCGACCATTTTGTCAACATGCATAGCTTCAATACTGTTCACTAGTTTTTAGTTTAGCTATGTTATTTATTATTATTATATTTTCTCAGTGGAATGTTCGAGTCGACTTCTTCAGCTGCCAATATTAATGCACACATAATAACGAATCTTAGTGTTAGCGATTTTATGAAATTATAAAGATGTGTACAAAAATAAAATATATAAAGATGAGTATGTTAAATAAAAATAATAATATGCAAGTATAACCTGTAAAGCTAATCTAAATCATAAGTATTGGGATGGCTTTCGTAAGTTGTATGAACTATCGTATTATTAGACTTGTCACTCTAGATTCGCCGATACTAAATATGACAGCGTAATCAAAACATTAACGATATGTTTGCATCAACTAAAATTAATTTCATAAAAAAGTGCCCGCTTTATTTAAGTACATAATAAATTATGATGTCAGTCACATGTTATATAATTACAGAAATGAAATTAACGAGCGCCTTTGGAAGAGCTGCCACACTCGGCGAGGCAAATCTACCGGTAATTCTATCAGTACGTATTCAACGTCCCCGCTCCCTGGTAATTAGCATAAGTCCGATCACATCTCGAGCCGGGAACTATTATATAAATACGGTTGTGTCTCGCGAAGGTCGATGGATAAACGCCGTGACGTCGGCAGCTTTAGTTCGAGACTTCAATCACTCGTAAAATTATACAATAATAAAGACACAGTACGGTATTAACCAAATAAGCGCACATTTATGTAATATACAATTTCCTGCGACTGAGACGCTTCCGATACATTCCTAGACTCGCTCTACATCAACACGATCAGACGCACAATACATTTAAAGAATTTGCTTTTTATTATTATCTTCATTAGATCCTAAAAAACGATACACTTACTACTATGATGATTAAAATTAAGAAAAATCACAAATAAGTTGACCTCTCCGATTAGAAATCATGGTCAACAAATAGAGCCGAGGTACGTCTGTCAGACATCATAGGGATTGTAATCATTGTCTGAAACTAAAACTTCCATATCGGACTGGTAGGGGATTGGATTGTCAGGCTGACTGTCGGGAAGGGAGTTCTTCAGTTCCCCGAACTTGGGGGCCTCCTTGCTCGTCCTCTTCCTGTGCGACTCTACATTACGATCTAACAATATTTGGTTATCTGGAATATTTGGCACTAAATGGGAATCCTGTCCCTTGGAGTTGGCCTCCCTCTGGAAACAGTTGAAGTCGGGAGCAGTCATATAGGCGTCCATCAAGTTGGCTCCCGCAGAGCTGGGTGCATGGAGCTCGCTCCTGTTGGGACTCGCGTACAATTCCGTGGCGCTCATCTGACGCCGCAGTTTTCCTTTACCCGATATCTCGAGAGGACTTCCCCGAGACGTTTTCTTCTCCCTCTTCTCTATACTGTGGAAGCGATGAACCGGTTCTATATTGCTATACGAGTTTTCTGCGGTTATGTGTCTTCTCCTGTCTGAAAAACTGTTCTTTCGTGCTATTAGATTTAAATTATTTAAACTGTTTCCTTTCTGTATTCTTCTATCGCTACAGTGCTGGGAAGCGTTAGAATAACTTTTCTTAATGTTGGTGTTTATGTTTTCACTCTGCATTCGCATTACTCTAGGCGGACCGCTACTTCTAGTGGAAGGAAGAATATTATGACTATTCTGCCTGGACACGGGCTTCGGTTTCCCAGGCAAGGACGTGTTCCTCGGTACGCTGCCGCTCGTTCCCGCAACGTCGAGGCGATCGTCTTTACTGTTTCCCGGAAAGGTGAGATTTTCATACAAGTGTATATCTCCGTTAGTGAGCTGATCCTGCAGCAGCAAGTTTTGTCGACTCTCGGCGAGTGTCGTGTGACCCGCGGAGTTGCTCTTGCGATGGCTTCGCTCGAGGCCCGTGTTACGGTACTGACTTAATCTACGCTCGATGGACTTAATATTATTATCGTCACTGTTAGCTTGTTCGTGAGACACGCTATCTAGCACTTGGTGGTGCGCAGTCGTCACGTCGGGAGGCGTCGCAACGGTCGGACCGGCAGTCGGTTTACTTAATCTATTGTCAGTTTTGGTCGCTCGCGTGGGTGGCTTTTTCTTAACTCTTTCCGGTCTGCTACGAGCAGTTTTATCCAGAACTACTCTAGTTTTATCCCCTTTGCAGAGTTTCAAAGAAAATTTGAATGGTGGCTTATATATGACTTGGAGTCTCACTTTATCTTTGTCTCCCTGGGCTAAATTATTGACACTTTTGGAATTGATTTTATCATGTCTGGCCTTAATGGGTTTAGTCCCACCGACGGCTTTACTTCCAGAGGTCGTCAGCCCTACGGGAGTAGACTTGGACTTGACCATAGCCGGCTGCGGAGAGGCCAAGAGCCAACTACGAACCTTTCCGAGGGAGTCGGCCTCCACCACCACGGAGCTCGGATCTGTCTCCTTTTGTGTTGCGCTATAATCTATTACCTCTTTCTTAGTTTTTCTTTTGGCAATAGCTATTTTGTGTTTGTTGATACCTCCGGTTTTGCGAAGTTTAATGGCGACCGCTTCTATTTGCGCAGACGGAGGACTCTTGCTGTGCTGAGGCAATTCTTCTCCGGTGGTGTTGAGAGATTTTTGGGTCTAAAAAATAAATAACATAATACAGTAAGTGTCGCGACATAAGCGCGTAGTAGGACCAATAAAGTCAATAAATCACTCATCAATACAATGAACTTACTCTTTTTTTGTGCTTCCCTATTAGTTTAATCCCCGCCTGATCTTCCGACTCTCGGCTCTTGTCCTTTGCTTTCCGATGCGCTCGAGTTTTCAGGGCTACTTTCTTTTTCAGCGGAACTTTTGATCTGCAAAGAGATAATAAACTATCAGTAATAATCGGGCCTTCGTACGGGGATATCGTATTGCCACATGTGAAGGCCGGCTACCTGACTGCCGTGTGAACTATCACTCCCTCGGGACAGTGTTCGGGAAGACGAACTGTCTCGGTGGTGGAGCTGTGGATGATGGTCACCTTCTTCAGCTTTCCATCGGACTTCTTGCCCAGGAGACGAGTACTGCCCACCTAGAATGCGAGTCGTGAGGAATTACAGTTAGATGCCGACATTCACGAGTCAAAGCTAACCTCTCCTTTACCTTTTTACCAAACTATAGTCTTATTATATTTATTAAGAGCGTGGAGCGTGGTACTAGCGGATGCAGCTTTTACACGGTTTAAGCCTCAGAGTAATAATTCGCTCCCGCTTATAGTCACCCGTATGGTCAAAAACCATTCTACGATTAATCAATCACGAAGTTAACAACAGTCTACAGCGATACAACGGGCCGTAGGTATTCGGGTCAAGAATCGCAAGCGCAAATCGAAACCGTCCGTTACACGTTTGTTGTTTGACCAAAAATTTGGAACGCTATTGTTCTATGCAATAGAATAAAAGGGCATCTCTATAAGCGAGAGCGAATTAATACTCCTAGTTTTATTATCAGTTATGAAGGTACATTTTACACAAAAATGCTATGTACGATTTATTTAATAATTATTACTTATCTTACTTTATTACTTTACTGTAGTAAAATGTATACATTATTTGTGTAAGAGATTTTATATGTGTACCTATAATGATTGTATTTTGTTACTTAAATTAAAAATAATTCATCAGAAATTCATAATAAATAAAAAATAAGAACAAACCCGGTGTTTCAAAGCCAGGCCGCTAAACTTCAGAGGAACATTCACACAGAGGGGTGGTAAAACTTCAATAAAGATCCCCTCCCCTACCCAGCTGCTTCTTTAGTCCGCGTCCGGTGTATCGCTTTGTTAGTCAAATACGTTTTTAATCTCAATTTTTAAATAAAATTTAAAATTTCAATTTTCCCAAAAATTAATTAGGATATTTTTTTATGTACATCATAAAAAATGTTCCTCCGAAGTTTCACGGCATGGCCCAGAAAAACCGTGTGTAGTATTTACAAACATAAATATGCTGAATTTGTCAATCAAGTTTAGCACGCAAGCACAAAAGCACTCAGTCACCAGAAATGCAGCAGGGGGAATTGCGAACTATTTTTAAGTGATAAAATCATTTATTATATTCAATTTAGGTTCTTCATTAATAAACAATGGGTTTTCTGTTTTGGAAAATGGTATTTATAGACATCAAATCAGAGAGTCTCATTGTACACATAAAACTATATTGTTGGACTCGGACAAGTCAAGCACGATATTACTGGTCAATATAGATAGGTTCTATCATAGGAAAAGTAAGGCTTCAGTGTCTAATTGGGAGATTACCTAACTTGTACCAAGTAACTAACTAGCCCACACAAGATACTCAGCGAGAAAACTCCATTACTGAACACTTACTGGAGTACGAGACGCTTTGGCTATCTTCTTCATCAGACGTTCGTGTACATTTTTTGCACTAACACAAATAATAAAATAAAAGAAAAGATACAAATGGTGTCGAGTTCGTAACGAACATTTGAAATAATTAAATTTAAAATGTTCGTTACAAAGTCATCCTACAATAAAACTTGGACCAATCGATGTTTTTCGGGAGCAAGTTTTCCAAGTAAAAATTAGCTGGTTTTCGGTGAAAATTTAAAATATGTAGCTTTATCATATTCATAGTATTTTAACTTTAAATGGATCGAGTGATTTTATCTTTTTTAAAGCAAAATTAATATTTCTGTCCCTATGATTTATTCAAATATTTAGATTTTAGGGGGCCATTTTCAATTAGTCATAAATAACTTAATATAATATACATAATATCCTACTTTGAAACCATTTTATAAAAATTAAAATGTTCTTACAAAAGAATCACCCCATAGGATATACAAATTGTATATGTCGGGATTTTATCTAAAAAGAAAAACTATCTGTTTATGTAATATTGACTTGAAATCAACCCGAAATGAAAATCATCATAATGAAATGAATTTTCTTTTCAAACTTACCAAGAGAGCAATAACAGCTAGAATGATGAGTACCGCAGCATACCAGTGATCCAATACCCATTTCTTGAAACTACTGAGACTCTCTTCGGACAGTAAGAGCTTCCTGAGGGTGGCCAGAGGACCCGATGGATCCACCTCTCGGCACTTTTGGAAGACATCGCAATACCTGAAATATCATTATCATTGAGACTACTTCGTGTATTGTAACACATAGGTGTGCTAACCTTCCCTACGCATGTAGATATTATAAAAAATCCCACCATTTACTTGCGTTTTATTTTATAAAAAATATACCGAGTGATTTGAATACAATAAAAATTTCTAGGTAAATCTTCACGAAGTTAACTTCAAACCGCAACTATGTGTAAGCTTAAATTAAATATAAAATTTATTCAAATTGTGGTCTTGAATTATGTTTCAAAAGGCTAGAAAGTTCACAGCGTCGAGAATTTGTAAAGACTCGTCCATCCAATGATTTCATCTTGACCATCCTGCATCCCGAGAGGATATTGAGCTGATAATCTTCATCAGAATCCTTGGATCGTCGCGTCAGTCATTGTTTTCTGGCCACCGTCACCATGCGAACAATTGTCAACGCGCACGCGCAGTGTAACCTCAAAACGACGGCATTTCGATCTGACAAATTTCATCATTATCCAACCCATGATAATTTTAGATGACAATTATATTCATTATGTAGGCACTCTCCCGTAAATTAAATATAAGATATGGTAGTACATTGATACTAAAGGGGTTATTTAAAATGTAATCATTTAGGACTAATGTCCAAGACTAGGGACAAAGCTCTGAAAAGATTATTACCTCGGATTAGAAAATTCTAATCTCGGAACAAATGATCAATTGTAATTTAATAACAGAATTTTTTCTTTCTTATGTTACACAAAATTATTATAACTGTCCATTATTTATTATAGGAGAAAAAAATCATAAACATTTTCTTGTATACCCACGAACAGGCCATGCCTTTGTGGGATTTTTTTGTTTACTATTTTTACTATTAATATGTATTTCATTGCTATGTAATTATGCTTTATTTTTTTAATACCAGAGTATAACAGATTTTATCATTTATGTTTATTGTAAAAAAACAAAAAAAAAAAAAAAAATTACATATATAAATTAATATAAACTTACGCCTTAAAGCATGTTTTGGCAAAATTACAGGATCACATCTTGTATATTTAGGAGTATTTTTCATTATATAATAAGCTTCTTATAAAAACATGAAGATTTACAATGGCAGAAAATTGACATAAAATAAGATTAATACGAATATTTGGGTCGAAAGATACGATATTGATTCCTCACCCGTTGTATTCATTGCACGGTGTACCCGGTTTGGCGTATAGATCGGGAACATCGTAAGGCGGCTGGTTCCACAGGAAGGAGGACTTGCAGGGAGCGGAGGGTCCCGGGAGCTTACAGCACAACTCGCAGGCGCGCTCCGAACTACACTGGCACGATTCCAGTCCGTATGCGACACATATGGAGCCAGTACATTCCTATAGAGGTAAAAACAACACTTTTAAAGGAAGTATTCAAAACCGATTTCAGGGTTATTTTTCAAATTATTTATTATTATATTAGTTTTATGCGAGCAGCAAAGCTGATTATGCTCAATTCTTTTTAACAAAAGTTAGTTATTGTCGTATTTTAAATCTAGCCCTTTTTTTTAATCACTGAGACTACACGTCGAAACCAGCTCTTGTGGCAGCTTATTCCGACCGCCGACAACCTTATCGCTCAGGAAATGCTTCCGTGGGTTTATGTTGAATCTGGTTTTCTTGAAGTCGAGCATCTTGTTTTATTTTGAATATAGAATCCAAATTTGGGCAGCTATAGTGACTGTCGAGTATTTTATGTCTCTATCAAGATTATGATGAAACTACATCTCGTGTACTGCATTTTGTCTTATCCTTAAAAAAAGCATCGAAATAGTTTTTGAAACGGCTGACCGAAATGAACTAGGCTCGGCGATTAATTCCAGTCTGAAACTACCCTGCTGTAAAAAAAATATTTAGGAAAAGTGTACACAAAGGTATATCTGCCCTGTTTCCTCATATTTGTAATCACATCCGAGTGTTGGTCCCTTACCCCCATGTAGCAGATGAAGCCATCGTCGCAGAGCGTCCGGTTGGGTTTGCTCGCGCTGGGCGGGCACGACGGGCGCCGGCCGTCGCAGTGCGACGCGTCGCGACACCCGTTGTCAGAGCGGCACTGATCCCCGAACCTTAGCGCGCACTGCGCCGTACAGCACGGACCCTGCCACAGAGAATATTACATTGTGAGACTTTACTGTTCCGAATTGAGGACCTCGCATGACTCCTCGGGGAGGCAGATGCAATGGCAAAAGCCGTTACACTTTTTTTCACCTTCTATTTGTAAAAGTAGAATATGCTATCGTTTGATGCACAAGATAGGCAATTCTGTTGGAAAATAAGAGAGGTATTGCAAAGTTTAGAGTGGCCCGTGTATGGTGCAACACGGAAGCAGTATGTGGAGTGCACATAAATATTATATTATTTTTAGCAAAAAATATTTATCTTTGTGTTTCAGCGATAATCCTTAACACAGTAGTAATTTTTTTAAATTTTTGTGCAAAAATGGGGCAGATCCAAAATTTAAACCTATACCTATGTTTCGAATGAACTATTATAACTCTAAAAACAATACTATTAGTATAGAGATTTAAAAAAAAATAGGTAATTTTAATTTTGTGTTTAATTTACCAGGTGTGACCATTATTTTTTAAAACTTCCTGAACTTTTTGCAAACTGGATCCGCCCCCTCTTCGTGCAAGGTCATAAATTGTTTGCCAATGAATTATGTGGTGATTCGAAGTTAAAATCATTCGTAAACAACCGGGATACCTGGGAAGGGCTGCAAAGGCTGCGCGGGGTGAGGCGACAGGGGGTCTCCCCGGGAGGGGGGTGCCGCCGCTGCGGGTGGCAGCACGGCTCCCGACAATCCCCCTCCCAGCCGCAGTCGCACTCCTCGCCCTCCTCCACCACCCCGTTACCGCACAGAGACACTTGAGGCTCTGCAAATATATAGATAATTACGCCGTTGATGATTTAGACCAATGATTTTGATAAAATTATAAATAAAGTTATCAATAAAACTTCTTGGTTTAGTTTTAATTTTTAATTATTTTGACCAACGAGCGCTTTCGCCTTCCCACTTCGCCACCTCCCTGTAATGAAATCAAAGTATTGCGCTAACTTAACCTGTTAAAATGTGTATTTCCCACTCTGTTGTATTTCGCCATGTGTTCTTTTCCCATCCTTTTAATAATAAATGCTTAGTCCCAATTTCAATCCAATAACTACCAAAAATGAACTGTTAATGAACTAGTTGTAAATATTTATGTTTTCTGTCCCCTATTAAAATACTTATTTGATCTTCTTATCTCCAAAATATGTTTGAAATAGTATAAAAGCTGTAAACAATTTAGCAGTCTTGAAGATGCCTACTTAGGCGAAAGCATCAAACTAATCCAAGAAGTTTTATTGATAACTTTATTTATAATTTTATCAAAATCATTAACTACGGAGTTTTATCAGCAAAGTTTAGACCAATATAATAAATGGCGATACCGGATAGGGACATATCATCCGATAGCCGCCTGCTCTTCTAATAATAATAAGTGTTGCTTCCGAAACACCGCACTATTACCTATGTACGTTGGGAAGATCACATAGGGTTGATCATTATTTCTTTAAATTTAAATGACAATTATTTCTATGATTTAGTCGAGCTATCTGAAAGCAGTTCAGAAACAGTGTGCAAAGTTTGAAGATCATAAATCTTAAACTTATAATATTAGAAATCAAAGACTGATTTGAGTCTACTGAACACTTTATTTTATTTCTAATTGAATCGGCATTCACTTCGTAACACTTCATTATAAATTATTATGAAAATAAAACTTTGTTATCAGTCTTTATTTTATTTTTACAAATATAAAAACAAAAATTTCGTGACAATTGTTTCGCCTTGTTAGAGCATTTTCAAAACAAGGCCAAGCAATTGTCACGAAATTTTTGTTTTTATGTTTTTTTTATATTTGTAAAAATGTAAACTTTATAAAATAAAGTGTTCAGTAGACTAAAATCAGTGTTTGATTTCTAATATTATAAGTTTAATTATGGAGTTCTACAAAATAAACACCAAATCAATCAATCATAAATCTTTTTGACTAGCCAGTGACCACCGTGCCGTCCGGTAGTTGAGATTGAGGTACGGGGCACGGTTATACGTAGAAATATTATTTTATTTGAGCAGACCATACTAACGTTCGCAGATGCGATGTTTGGCGGGAATTGGGTTAAACTTAATTGGATAAAGGAGTTTTTGTTTCCAATACGAAGAAAGGTGTCGAATTTTGAATAAACACGTTATAAACTAATTTGTTAAAATGTAAAAGTCGGCCTCGTGGTGTAATGGTCAGCGCGTTCTCCTACCATGCAAGAGCTTTCGGGTTGGATTCCTGACATGATCGATATGAAATATTTATTTAAAAGGGTGTTTTCACACCAGAATATTTCATAGTCCCTGGACTGGTACCTGAAGCATAAGCCTGATCATCTTACCTTCATGTAACAAATAATGATTAAGATACGCTACGATTGGTGTACCATATGATGCACCATCAGGTGCGGAAAGGGAATGATGATGAAGATGAAACTAATTTAGGCCAATATTTTACCTGAATGATATCGAATAGTATGTTGAAATTATGTTCTGACCCATTACGGTAACCCATTCCCATAATTTGCATTTGCAGTACTGGAGACCAGCAGATTTGTGAAATTTAATTCCTTTTGAATGTGTAGATCATTGTATGTATTTTTAGGAAGGAAGGAAAAATTAATAATAGACCGATCCACGATTGATATTCTGTAATAATTGTATTAGAATTATGAATATTAATTTGTATTACGAATAAATTACAAAAAAGGATAGTAAATTTGAAAGTTGAAGTGCCCAGATGCAAGGGAAGCAAGGGTCATTGTGAAGCATTATAAAGGGAGAGTTCCTAGCGAGAAGCCAATAGAGAGAGACCGCCTGGCGCCCTAGTGAGACACTGCACACATTTTTTATAAACAGATATTTCCAGAGTTCGTAGCTTAAAATTTTCAAAAATAATAGCTGTAGAAATTCCAGGCAGAATAAGCTTGTTTAAATTAAAAAAGAACACAGTGAGGATCACCGGATAAATCACATTAAGTAATATAAAAATAAGTAGTAAACAAAGTTCTTAGTTTTGTTAGTTAGTGCTTCAAACA
Organism: Micrasema longulum; assembly: GCF_059751315.1. Lineage (NCBI taxonomy): Eukaryota > Metazoa > Arthropoda > Insecta > Trichoptera > Brachycentridae > Micrasema > Micrasema longulum. Next base: position 143,544 of record NW_028277626.1, read on the forward strand.
TAAAACAAATATAGCAATACAGTTCTGTTATACCTGTGAAACATCCTTTGCTAGACCTCGCCTTGTTGTTGAGAACCGGGTTGATGCTCTTAAGTGAACACGGAGAAAAGTGATTATTGTTCTTCTTGTCACCGCTCGTTGCTCGAGCGAACATGATGAAGTTTCCATCTTCACCTCCGGGAGTGCACACATCCGGATCATGCTGGAAATATAACACAAATAAGAAATATAACACATAATTTAATAAAGGTACTTGTTATTTTTATTAAGCTCCGCACTAGTCTACGATACTGTCGATTGAGCCCATCGCGTTTATGGATTATACTGTAATCGGAAATGTAATATAACTTTACTTCGCCTTTCAAATGTCATTGGCTCAATTTTATTAGTAAATTATTCACAAAGTTACACCGGATAGGTTTTCATATTTGATTGAATAAAAAGTATTAAAATATATAAACGTTCAATGGCAACTTTATTATTTTTGCGCCTATAAATATCTAGTATACTGCTTTTTATCTGTGTTCTTCCTTAAGCAGCCTAAAAGCATCCAAACGGTTCTTGAATCGGCTGACCGAAATGGATTGGACAACTAGGTTTGGCTATTTATTCCAGTGCAGGGTGGTTTCCCCGCTGGAAAGGAATTTTATCTTGAGATCGAGGTGGAATTGGGGAAAGTGGAGCTTCCAGTTATGACCCAGTAAATTGGTGTTGGGATTTGATCGATACATCTCGACACTGTTAGGAATCAAGTTACCGGTGAACCGAAGTTGTGTCCGATCTCGTGTGCCAGAGTGACGTGTGATACGGCAGGAGGGACGTGCTTGCCGTAGTTCAGGAGGGTTACTATACCCGTGTTGAGGGACTTCAGGCTACCGCGGTAGTGCTGAAAAGTTAAAAAGTCATGTAAATACAGCTAAAAAAATATAAAAGTTGTTTATCATTCGTAACTTGTATTAAGATGTCAAATTTGTATTTTTTGATCGCAATCTTCACTCGGAAGCCGATTTCAAAAAAGAAACAAGATATTGATTAATAAGAAATATGATTTGACAGACTCACTCCATTCTTTTCGCAAACTCCTCCAGCATTTTTGAGATCACCTGTCCAAGCTAATCCGAGAGTCCCCATTTCGAAATCTCGATACGTAAACATGTAAGCCAAACAGAAACCATCGTAATCTTCCTCTGAAATAGAAATACGCCCATTATACATAAATTTGTATTATTTGAACTATTTATTTAACTTTTCAGACTTCATCTATGTAGATGTAGGTAGCCCTGTTTTGTAATTGCGAATGTTGGAACCTTATAATAAAACATTATGTGAAATCAGCATCCGAGTTGGAAGAAATGATCGTATTACCTGAGAATAATTCCAGAAACTTTTCTACTCCGTAATTATTAGGGAAACGATAAAGCGGATCTTTGACCGCTTCGGCAGTGTGAACTTTTATCCTTTTTATCATAAACGTGATATTATCCGGTTTGCCGTCTTGATTGAAATCTACAAAAATTTAAATTACACATTTACAAAATGGAAAAATATTTCCTTGTCATAAGTTGATTGTCGAGCTGATGACAGCCATAGATGGAAAGGATTAAAATGCAAAGTGAAAAGAATATATACCTGTCACTCTATATATGGAGTTGACCCGTTGCACATGCCTCGTCATTACTTCGATGCACGCTTCCTCCGAGCCGAACTTCTGGTAGAACTGGTGGTCGCCCTGTAGGTACAGCATGCAAGTCGTTTTCTTGGGATCTATTGTAGCTCTCTTGTTAACATGGCGCAAGACAGAATCACTCATATTCCCCATCAGTGAGGAGACGTAAGTGAAGCCCACCGGCTTCTTATTTATTATATCCTGCGGAATATTTACTTTTGTTTTTATTTCTACGTGATTTTTAGAATTCGGCCTCGAGAAAATATCTTCGCTGTAACTTTCGTCGTCGTACGAATTGACGAGAATGCCCCTAGTGCGATCTGTGCCGTTCCTTAACCTACGGACGCCGGGCTCCACGTTAGATTCGTCGTAGTACGGAACGAATAAGTCGATGGGTAGGCTCGGATTCTTGAGAGAAGTAGATTCTTGTTGAGATTCATCTTCGAACGCGAGGTCGGCCATGTCGAATATATCCAGCTCCTCGTCGGGCAACCATCGCTTGCTCCGTTTCAAACTTATGCTCGGTAAACTATCCTTATCCCTATCGATATCGCTAGTGTATTTAATATATGTACCCTGGTTTAATAGATTACGAAACGTTCCGCGGTCTTTCAGTATCTTCCGATGCAGGTCTTGGGACGCGCACGGCCGCTCGGTGCCGGCGCCGAGCGCGGGGTGCGCAACGTCCGAGGCCTTGTAGATGACGGAGTGTATCCGCGGGTGGGTCTTACCGTAGCGGCGTAGTGGCTCCACGTAGTACACCTCGTTCCGGGTCAGGATGGTCCCGTCGAACAGCCCGTCCGACGTGATGATCCCGTGCACCGACGACGTCTCGTCGTCCTCCAGACTCCCGGAGAACACGTTCTCCATGTCGAACTGTACGGGACCTCCGGTACTGTGGAACTCGGCTCCGTCGGCGAACACGGAATTCGGGTCCGGGTGTAATCGGAGATGAAATTCTCTGTTGTGAGCCTTGAACTTGAGCTCCAGCGGACTCGCAGAGGGGACGCCCCTCCTGCTCCTCTTGAGCTGTCCCCGATCTGGGAGGGAGTACCTCGCGGCCTCCCAGTGTCTGATGAACTCGTTCAGCGCGTAACCTGGTGAAGAGAGAAAAAATACTTAGCTAGTGCAGATACTTTAGCGAACTATCACTGCGAGAAGAGATAAGCATCTCCGTGGCCTTGACATAGTATTTTCCTATATTCAACCGCCATTCAATACATTTGAAGGATTTAATTTGAGTATTTGCTAAACCAGCAGCAGCTTACGGCTGTTTTGCAGCTCAAAAGTTTTAAGAATGATTCAAATTTGTGCATTGTGCAGCCAGTTCCGGAAAGCTGAAGATGATTTGAAGCCGTTATTATTGTCTCTTTTATTTTGTTTTCCAGGGTCCCGGTATATGCGGGCCAAGTAAATATTATGCACGATTATTGATGTAAATTTACAATACAAGATATAAATTTACGACTTTACACGTCAATTTTTAAAAATTATATTATATATTAGAGTTATATCGGTATATATATATATATAGTTGGATAATTTATAAAGCGCCATTTTTGTGAAAATCACCTCAAGGGCGCTGTACAATTAATAAATATCCCAGTACGTCTTGCAGCTACAGAGCCCATGGACGGGATTCTAGTTCCTCGTTTTCAATTAAGATCAATCAAAAATTATAACAGATAGGAGCTAGATTACAGGACGTCTTGCAGCTACAGAGCGCATAGACAGTTAGAAATTTAGCCCCCATTTACACATTTTAAAAATTGAATTCTAGACCCCGTTTACAAAATTTAGGTATTTTAAAGTTGATATATGAAAGCTAGATAATCAATCATCGTGCAGCTACAAAGCGCATGGACGAGAGGAATTCCAGCAAAGTTAAAACAATATCAATAAATTTATAAAAAATAGAGTATAGTAGTAAATTGGTCAAGTGTTCATACCAAGAAGTAAGCAATAAAAAACTAAATAAATCAAACTATTAGTATTAGTCAAAAGCAATGAAGATTATTTCCACTTTCCGTGACTGCCTTCTACATGTGTGCGTGTTATGCGTCAGTTTACAGGGAAATCAAGAAAACAATAAATATAATATCAAAGCGATTCCCTCTTTGGATGCACGGTGGGGTTGGGTACGGATATTACTTTTAAATCAGTGAATTTATACAGGACTGTGCTCCATCAAATAAGTCCTGTATCGGTACTTATTTACAGTTAGGTACTGAACCCGTGATGTCATGTCGTCACAAAAAAACATTCAAATATATGTGTACGCGTGGGGAGTCTTCGTTGTTGAATTTCGAAGCAATTGCATTATTTAAAATAATATAAATTTAAGTATCTATGTAGGTACATATTTTTCAAAATCTAATTTAATCCTTATATTACTACGTACCTATTAAAAAAAATCTTCTGTCTCCAATTCCACCTCGACCCCAAAGAGAATTTCATCTCCAGTAGAGTGATGTCAGACTATAGTAGAAACATTTTCCAAATATATTTGTCCATTGATTCCCTGTCAACCGATTAAAATTTGTTTGATTGATTTTCCAAAGATAGAACAACGCAGAAATATGACGTGTACTTTATCTAGAGTACTTATATCTATAGCCAGCAAAAGCTGCTTGCCTATTTATAATACAATAATTAATAAACCTAATTACCATAGAATTAAGAATAGTCCATAAACCGCACACGCGGATCAAACAGAAGGCGACTAAACTACTCTTAAAGGAGTAGTTTTACGTTTTGACCCATTAGTTTCTTTGTAGATGTCGCTCAGTACGCAACTCTCGATTTGAATTCAGCTATAACGTGTTGTGTCGTTTTAAAGAGTAAAAATACTGCTGGGATCTTAAGAAAACAGGATGGGATCACATTTCATGTGTAAGTAGCAAATGCATTACTTAAAAATGGAATTATTTTTACATCTGTCAGATTGTCAAAGAAAACAAAATGGACATTTTGTTAGTGTTGCCAGGGTAGTCAACTTTTTTATGCTACTTTGCTCATTTTAAACTAATGAAAATTGGACCTATCGAATTAAACAACGCCGTGGTGGACATTTGATCGACATTATCTTTAAAACATAAAATATTATTTAACGTGACATAAAATTATCCGTTTTATGTAAAATAAAATTTATTTTATTTTTTAAGTTAGAAGTTTATTAATTAAACTACTCGA